>NC_058134.1:267089800-267145507 GCF_016433145.1 Gracilinanus agilis
GGGGGGGGGGGGGGCGCTCGCTTCCCTGATGTTTCTTATTGGTCATCGCTAAATAAGAGCTCCTGCTCACAGTTCCCAAGGAAGCTGGAATGGTCTGGATTTAAAGACGGGAGACAATTTTTCCTAAAAGATTTCTTAAGCAGCCATTTCATTCTAAGTTGGATGCTTTTAAAAATTCAACCAACAATAAATACGGCGGTGACCTTAGTAAAGATGTGTTTATTGTTCACTACCGTTTACTCGCTTGTTCCCCCCAAATCCTCTTCTGGAAGACACCCTCAATTCACACACAAGTGACCCTCGTAAAGACTGTGTACAGACACAAGAGTAATTGTTGATGTTTCCTTGGTAGCTCTTTTTAAAATGAATCAAGTCTGAGATTTCTTCCCACATCTTTGGTATTTCCCCTCCTTTTAAGTACTTGGCAAATTAAATTGGTCTCTCAATGCCCTTGAAGTGTATTCACTCCAACAGTGTGTTCACATCATCCATTTTCCCCCTGTATTCTTCCCCCCTCTCTCTAGTCTAGGTCCTCTTAAGCAGCTAATTACATGTAAGAGCCCTCAAAGTTTCAGATCATAAAAAGAGGATTTGAGTTGTATCTTTTTGAAAAGACAAGAATTTGTCATGTGACTAATCACCTCCCAAATTTATCTTATTTTAGATAAGTTCAGATCTTCCAATTGGGTTTCCTAAAGAGACACACTTGTATGTATTTCCTGTTCTCACAGCCTCGATGATGGGGATGAGATACGACTGTGTAGGTATTCCATAGGAGTCCTACTCTGCTGCATCCGTTTGGCAGGGAAGTGAGTGATCCTGGCTTCTCAAAGGCTATCACAGAAAAGATTAGGCCAGTTCTAGCAGGTTCTCCCATGCTGAAAAGGCTTCCAGTACAGCTCATGAAGAGACTGAGGATCAATGTGTTAATTAATCATAGAGGGGCTCATCACCTACATGCTACTCATCTGGTGTTGACTTTTTTTTTTCCAAAGGAAACCTACAAAACAAAGAAAACTGTAAAATAGCCCCAGTCCTGTGCCCTAGACCTTCTGTTTCTGCAGCAGTGGTGGCAAAGTAGAGGGGAAAGAGGTAGACCATACTAAGAATCACAGTTTCTGGACACCAACAAACATTAATTAATCCACTGTAAATTAATTGCTACAACAAGTAGATCAAAAGAGTAGGGAAAATGCTTGTCATCAAAAAAGATCTGACTGACTTGCCAAATGAAGAGAGATGGCTGCCAAAGGCAACATCGGGACAGAACAGAAATTCATCTGTAAAATCTGACAAAGAAGGTAGATAAAACAGAGAAGCAGTAGAGGGTAGAACCAGTCTAAAGAAAGAAATTTATCCAACTAAGCTAAGTCATCCTAAGGGCATTCAAAGATTAAAATGAAAAAGTACTAAAAATAAAAGGAAAAATAGAAAAGATTGCGAAAATTATGACACTATTTTCTCTATTAAGGACAGCGGAACTACCATTAATATTACTGAAATTTCGTCACAATTCGTGAGGTATTTACAGTAAAAATGGCATAAAATGTATAAGAAACAATAAAAATAAAAAACACAAATATTCTCAGGAAACAAAGTAGACAAATTGAGTTAAATATGGAGAGGAGATTCATGTTGGAGGCAGCCAAAGTGTGAGGACATTGGAGAACCAATTTATACAAATCATGTCATAACTGTTTGCTTTCTTGTATTATCTCTTCATGTGCAAAAGCACCATCTACTCATATATATTTCTAAAAATTTAAGATCAGGGGCCTCTTCTTTCCTTATCTCCTGGAGTATTATAGGCTTACATATGCAATATACACTAAATCCCAAGCCCCTCAAATCTACAAAAACCTTAATCCAAGCATATTATTGGCAGAAATGCATTCACATCTGTGATGAGTTACTTGACCTGAGTCAAATCTTGGCTTCCCTACTTACTATCTGAGCTTGGACCTCAGTTTTCTCATTTGTAAAATTAGAGTTGGCCAGATGATTTCAAAACTTTCAACTCTACCATTATATAATTCTTATTGTACCAGAACAGTAAAAATTAACTTTCAGATGATAACTGCTGTTGTTTGCAATTCATTTTAGCTTAGATTGTACACCTAACATACCCTGGAGGAGAAATGTCAAACTAAACTTCTCCCATGTGACCCCGACTAGATCAAAATGTAATTGGGAATATTTCGCAAAATAAATAAAAAATGATAAAACACAGATAATGTTAATGTGCCGTTTTCTAAGCCAATATGAGACCCACCGGGATATTTAGCACAGTCAGACTCATTAATTCATTCATGATGTTAAGGAATAAAACTATTTCCTTTTGAGTTTGACATCACTGCTCTGGAGAGGCAAAGTAAATCCTAACATAAAGCAGGCTTCAAGAGGAAGTGCAGCTCATGAACAGAGAATGAAACAATCACCAAAGTATTACAGCGATTTACATGCATGGTGAGTGTCAAGGTAAAGGTCCCATCATTACTACAACAACAACCAATTTCCTTCTTCTGCCGTGAGAACATGTTCTACAAAGGGGGGAAACGTCCGCCTTGCTTCGGCTCGGCTGCTCTAACGTCCCTTCTTACTGCCTCTCTCAGCCCTGTGAGGGGGGCCCAGAGGGGCAGCAGAAGCTACCTTAGTGACGATGCAGTTTTGCTTCTCTCCTTACTTCTTTTTTTTTTTAATTTTAAACCCTTAACTTCTGTGTATTGACTTATAGGTAGAAGATTGGCAAGGGTAGGCAATGGGGGTCAAGTGACTTGCCCAGGGTCACACAGCTGGGAAGTGGCTGAGCCCGGATTTGAACCTAGGACTTCTCTAGGCTTGGCTCTCAATCCACTGAGCTACCCAGCTGCCCCTCTCCTTACTTCTTCATGAAAAGACCATGTCAGTGTAAGGGTCAGGGTCAGCAGAGGGAGAGAAGGGGGACATCCAATCCTCGGAAGACAACCTTCTAGGGCCTATGATGCCCTCCTAGGAAACGAGGGGCTTCATTTCTGGCCCCCCACCCCCAGCTCCAATCAGGAGTGGCTATTCAGCACAGCTCTGACTGGCCATTTTTCCAGCTGGTGCAACAACAGTCAGGGGCAGGGGGAATCACAGAGCCATATTGGGGGCAGGAAGTCCCCAGGTGGGGCTCCACAGTGATGAGGCCCCGGAAGTGATGACACGGGAGTGATGGTGCTCCGTGGTGCAGGCCAGCAGGGGATCCCTAAGTAAGGGTTGGGGATGGGGGTTACAACAGGGAGGAAATAGGACATTTCTTCACTAAAGGAAGGAAGGGTTTCTTCCACACCAGGACGGAAGACCCGTTCTCTTTGCACTAATGGTGGCTCTGCTCTTTAGCACAGACGGAATCATTCATTCATTCATGATAACTACACACTATGTGAAAAGCCCGGGTACCCGAGACCAGCAGAGGCTGGCCTGCAGGGAATCCCCGGGAGTCCTCAGGCCACCATTTCAAAGGAACGACAGGGAATCTTGCCACATGAAACAGCATGACCACATAGAAAGCTTTTACTATTTTTCACAATTTATATAACTAGACTAACATACTTTGGTCCTCCACATTCAACTGCAGAAGCTTTTACAAATCGAATAGGTTGCAGTCCCACTGGTTCAATGCTTAGAGTATTGTTTTCCACGGCCTCCAGAACAGCTGAAGCCAACTTTAAGAAAAAAAAAATCCAGAGAGATATCAACATTTGATGATATGTAGTTATTTTAAAATTCAATCCCCATATTATATAACATTGACCCAACAAGGAAAAGGAAGAATTGCAAAATCCATGGCTAGAATGTAAACTCTCTGACCATTTCTTTTCTGCATTTCTATCTCCAAAATCTAGAATAGTTCCAGTATATAGCAGGTGCTTAAAAATGCTTATTTACTAATTCAATCATTTTTTTCAGATAAAGGCAATTTATTCATCCCAGATACAGCCTATTCTTATCTTCTTGAATCAATCCAGTAAGATAAAATTTTTGCTTTTTTCAATGTCAACAGATACTTATTTTTACTATATATCTTCTGCGTTTATATTTGTACACAAGATTCTATAAAATAAAAATCAAACATTATGTCCTAATGTAAAGGGAAAACAGTTAATGCCATGAAGAGGAGGCCCATTTGCCCTTTCTTTTAGGAAACTCATAAAGTACAAAATAATCATTTCTTCAAATTCCAAACCAAAAAAAAAAAAAAAACAAAACAAAAAACACAAAAAATCCCAAACCCCATGATAAATCATTGCCATTTGCTGGCTCTTAAGTTCTTATTGTACCCTTTCAATTTGGGGGCAGGGGGAGTGCCCAGACCATAGCCATCAGCACACAGAGCTGCTATAATTACATGTTAGCTAAGTGATTTACAATGGAACTCTGCAAACATTTCAGGCAGCAATGGTCTTCACCAGGTGCTTATATTCATATACTGATTTATATTTCTGAAGACCTTTCACATTCACATCCCACATAAGCATCCCAAGAGACTCAGGAGGTAGCTGAAAAGGTATTATCTCTATCTTATAGAAAAGAAATCGAGGCAAGATTCTTGGCCTTGTAGAGACAGAAACTCAGTCGAGGCCTTTGATGACAATGTGTGGGCACAAAAGCTAGCAGCATTTCTCTAGGACTAAATCTCAGGACAGCAGTCTAATCCCTGCTATACATTTAACACTTCACCCCCAAACACACATTTCAATGCAAATGACCATCTGCTCAAGACAGCAAGAGGGCCAGGTTTCAAACATTCAGAATCAAATCTCAGTATGATACTGAGAAGTAGAGTAGAGAGAAAAGGAAGGGAGGATCTGCACGGGGCTAGGTAAAGGGATGACAGAGAAGTCTGGAGGATTTTATAAACAAATATATAACATTCTTAAATGCCCTCTTTATATTAAAGTCACCTATTTATTGTTTAAAATCTGTGTAAAAATGTATTTTACACAAATAACATATTAAAAATGTGGAAAACACAAAATAATCCTAAACAATTCCATTTTTACACAAAACACACCCATGCACTCAAAATTTAAAAAAAAAATTACCTCACTTTTGGAAAAGGTTAAACATGGAAATATATCTTCCTGATAAATTTTGTCTAAGAAGGGGCATGTTCTGTCCATTGTAGGTTCATCCTTCCAAGATCTGAACTCATTATATAGAGATAAGTCAGCCTAATAAACAAATTCAGAAAACATTTTTTAATTCAAACTCCCAGCCATATTTATAAGTAAAGTCAAAGCAGCTACTAACAGCTTTTCATTATCAACTTTATGAGACATGAATATAAAGCAGCATGACTGATTTGGCAAACAGACCATAACATAAAACCAAATGAATGTTAATTCCTTCATTTGTGTTTAATCCAAAATTTCTGCAATTACTCAAAATATTTCTGGAACTCTTCCTTTGGGACTGCCTTCAGATCTTATACCCCATTCTTTTCAGTATTCTAAATGTTGTCACATCTGTGCTTTTTAACAAAACAACTGATTTTGGAAATAGTCAAAATTAATTTAGAGCCACATCTAAGCTAATTAAGTGGGATTTACAACATAGATAAAGAGTTCCTTGCAAACTTTAGAGCATGCTATAATTGTGGGCTATTATTACATCATTTTCATCAGAAGACAAGATAGGTTTCAAAATAATGGGAGAGATTTATTTTCATATATATAACTAATTCTAAAGGCAATTCCAAAAAGATAGCACCAAAAATAGTTTAAGCAACAGCAATGATTTTAAATAAGCAGTGACTGACTACTCATTTGAATTTTCAACCATATTTCTGTTATTTAGTCATCACAGTCGTGCCTGGTAATTTCCATTTGGCATGATCAGTGTTAATTAACCCCTGGTATTCCTTCCTTTATTCTCCCAATACTAATGGATCCTATCCAGGTTGTATGTCAAAAAAGTGCTCAGATTTCCTCCCCTAACCCCATCTTTAAATACAAAGGAACAGTGCTCTCCCCCACCACCCATATCCTGGCCACTTAAAATACTGTTCACAGAATGACAAATGTGCGGTTACTAAGGACCTTAAAGGTCCACCTAGTCCAACTCCACTATTTACAAAGGAAGAATCTAAAGCCCAAAGTGCACTTGTGACTGCACCCAAGGTCACAAAGGCAGTTAAGGAACAGGGCAGAATTTAAACCTCCTTTTCTTGACTGGATACAGGGCTTTCTCCCACACTATGGTTTTCCCCACCCTGTCCAGAACACTGGGGACACCTTCAGAAAATACTGGCTTTGAGAATGTATGTCCAGATATTGAAGGCTGATTGTACTTACCAGGTATTTCAATGATGCATGACTACCTATATTCTCTCAAACTCTAAAATGATGATCTCCACCCTCAATTTCTCTTCATTCCTATCTCTCAGCTCCTCAGGTCATGACAGTACAGAATGTCCCAGTTAAACAATACTTCCTTCGACATTTCAAAAGATTCATGATTTTACTGATGGGTCCTACACCCTCCCAACATTTCCATGCCTTAGGAAGAGCATTTCATGGATTGCTAAGGCCACATTCCCACCAAAACCAGCCACCCTTCTGATAAGGAGACTCTGAAACTCAGCTAAGCTGGTCCTTTAACAACAACTCACTGCTGAGCCTGTTAGAGCTTATGTTCCACTAGTTAGCTTTCAAGTATCCAAAAGATGCTCTGAACCACAAAGAAAAGCCAGAATGGGGTTTAAAATGAAGGGAGAAAAAGGACTCATAAATTTGTTTTCTTTTAAAAAGCCACTGGGTGGCTCAGTGGATTGAGAGCCAGGCCTAGCGACAGGAGATCCTATGTTCAAATCTGGCCTCAGACACTTTCTAGCTGTGTGACCCTGGGCAAGTCACTTAACCCTCATTGCCAATTTTTAAAAAAAATTGGGGGGGGGGGGGGGGGAAGCAGCTAGGTAGCTCAGTGGATTGAGAGCCAGGCCCAGAGATGGAAGGTCCTGGGTTCAAATCTGGTCTCTTACTAGGTGGGTAACCCTGGACAAGTCACTTAACCCGCCTAGCCCTTACCACTCTTCTGCCTTGGAACCAATACACAGTATTAATTCTAAGATGGAAAGTAAGAGTTTAAAAAAAAAACAAACATTTTTTAAAGTCCTTAAGTTACCTAACAGCATCCTGGAGAAAGCTTCTGGCCTAAGGAAGTCAGTTACGAATTTTGTGAGGTTATTGCATCTCAAAAGCTTTTAAAAAAAAGTTTGAACTCAATAAAGCAACAACAGTTCTTTTGTCTTCTTGTATATGCGTTTCCATTAAAGGCATAATTAAGTGTGATCACAATATCTTGTGGACAAGAACAATGTTTAATGTTACTTATCAAATTAACATAGCTGTTTATATACTAAGACTTAGGTCAAATTTATATTTTCTTTGTCTAATACTCTTTGACAATTTTGTAAAACATCAAAATGTATACAAAAAAACTTATTTGTTATTTATTATTTTCATTTGTACTGTACCTATTAGTCACACATTTCAAGGCATTAATAAAATTAAGGTAATTATGTACCCAAATAATGGTAAAGATACCTTGAACATAACCATGTGGGAAAAAAGATATTCATACATTACAAAAATCAGTAAGAAGAATGTATATTAGTTAATATGCCATACAATGGAAAATTTAGTATAAACATAACAAAATTAAGAGTAGCATTTAAAATAATTTCTTAAATGTACAACAAATTATACATAATTCTTATTTTCAAACTTTGAAGCTATATGCCATACTTAGATTTTCTAGAACATTTCCTATTTATCAGGTTTAAAAAAAACAAAAACAAAAATTAGGTTGTATAATTTTTTTCCATTAGTGTCACCTCCCACTCTCTTCCCCAATGCTATCCAATTAAATGAAATTACACCATCTTTGGTTACTCAACTACTAGCTTCTGCCTGCAAACTTCACTGCACCTTACTTCCGCTAAGGATTGAATTTTAAAACCTGACTTGTGGCTTTAAGAGAAATCGAGAGGCTGCTCGAACTAGTAGATTGGTCTATTTGGGCATGTTGGAGTCATGTTTTCCTGCATTTTGTAATCAGTAAATAATGCCACAATTTTAATGTTTATAAATAAGTTTTACTCACATGGCTCTGAACATCATCTCATCATCTTCAAAAATACATCTCCCAAAATGACAAAACCATATACTATTAGTCCCATTTTATAGGAATAAATATGATAGTTAATATGAGAATAACAGCTCTAATTTAGGTGCTAGGTCCTAATTCCACTAATCTGCCAGACTCTGGAATAAAGTACTATATCTCTCTAATTTTGAGAAAAATTCAAAATGTAAAATCACTACAGTTTAGTGGGGTGAAGAAATCTTAATTCTGCAAGGCTTCTTCATTTTCAGCAATAAAACTATCAATCATCCACCCTTCATTTACACAACACAAAAATGCAAAGGATTTTCCCTAACTGAAATAGCAAGATTCAGAAACTTACCAAGATTCCAGTTGGTATTCCAAGGTCAGCCAGAAGAGAAGGGGACTGGAGAATCCCTGAAAGCAGTCAGCTCTACATAAAGCCTCCCCCATATAAATACTGTATTGTGTACCACAGAATTTGTTGGCAAAAAGCCTAAGTGACATCTCAGTGATGAAAATTAATAAGCATCAAAAGGGCCAGGGGGTACAGTCCTTGACGAGTTACCTCTTTGCAGTCTTTTACAATAGGCTGCATCACACTGAGGTCCTGGTGACTGCTACTCATAGCACTGCTTGTACTTTTATTTCTTGCATGTCCTTTTTTAAAAGGAGCCTTTCCACTTGGCGGAAGCTCTTGAATTGGGGATGTTGGTGAAGTGGACAACACAAGTGTCTTTAAGGCAGCGACTTCAGCTTGAAGTACGTCAATCTTAAAGAGAGTGCAATACAATTACTTATCTAATAAATATTTTTGAACAAATATAGACAAACTTCATCTCCAAGGATAGGGAATTAATTTTCTTCATACTTTATACAAAGTCATAGAGAGAAGGAAATCAACCCTCTTTTCTATTGATCTTTCTGGCTCTCATTCAGACTTTCAGAATTCAAATCAACGAATCTGGACAGAAAAATATCACTGATTTTAAAAAATTTTACATTTCCATTTCCAAATATTTCACTTTAAAAGCTCAAAATCAATTCTAATTTATCCCAAAATTAATGATGCTATCTCAGCTTTTAATCAGTGATCTGTTTTCAAGAATCAAATACCAGCATAATACCTTGCATATATAATAGTAGCTCAATAAAATAAATATTCATTTATTGATATTTTATGCCAAAAAAATTTAGACAATAAAGTAGCTATAGAAAAGAGTAATTTTTACTCTGAAAATGCCAGCACATAATTTCTATCATTTTTCTACCAGTAAATACAGCAAAAACTTACCTTCCCCTGTGCTTCTTTTAATTGTTTTTCAGCTGTTGCCTGCTTAACATTAGCTTCTCTCACCATTTTATGAGCTTCCTACAAAATGTTAATATAGTGCAAATTTTAGAATAAAAAATTCTTAAAGATTTAAAAAAATTTTAAAGTTACTTTTTACTAGTAGAAGGGTAAAATCTAAATGCTAACTATGGTATGATAAAAGCACTAACTACTGAAAGATATACTGGAAAGAAAATAGCCTGCCATCTTTTGGAATTAATGTGTTATATAATTATACTCAGAATATTGGGAATCATTTCTAATTATGAAATAGGTATCTCCTTCGTAAAAACTAATCTGTACAACTAACACAAAAAAAGATACAAACATAATAAGCAGATGCATAAACTTATGGGATCAATTTAATTAACTGAATGTTAGGAATAAGAAGATACCTAGGCCATAACATATAAACTATCAATTTTGTAATTCCATCACTTTTCTTTAGCTTTCCCATATGGGAAACAACCTATACATGCACAAAAACAAGTAAAAAAATAAACACATGAATAAGGATGTAATTTCTAAATATGAATCCATTTTAAAAGCCTTGGCATGTTAAGGTCTAAAAAATCAGGAACATGAGGCTAGTTTGTATTTTATGCATAGGAACCTGGGGCATTTTAGTTTTGAATTAATAAGGTCTTCTTGTATTAGTACCACAGATAAACAACTAATTTGCTCCCTTTCTTTAGAGTACTTACATTAAAAGTAAGAGGACCTCGATTCTGGTCCTAGCATTGCCACTAAACAGCAGTGAGACCATGGACAAGCCAATTAAACTCTCTAAGCTTCAGTTTCTTCACCTGTAAAATCATAGTACCTGTTCTACATACCTCAGAAGGTTATTATAAGGGCAAAATAATAATGTGACGTACACAGTAGGTATTCAATAAATATTTCCTGAATGGATAAATAATAAACAAGAAATGGCTTTAGGGAAAAAAAAAAGCAAAATAATAGGCAAATTCAAATAATTAGCTATTAAGGTTTTAAAGGAAGTATATCACAAACTTCTTCTATCTTTTTAACATTATAGCACCAGGTCTCAGCTTTGGTATTCTAACCAGACCCAGGTGTGTATATATACATATAAAGAGATACAGATATCAGATAGGTTAGAACCAAAAACTGACCTTTAAATAGCTAATGTCTCCATTAAAACTAGTCTTAACAGGCATATAAATGGATCAACTTTTAAATTCAAGGTTTAGATTCAACATTCAAATACATCACTCACAAATATCTAAATTCTGAGGGCATTTACTACCCATCAAGTAGGCTAGCAGAGTAAATAAAGTATATTAAAAAGCATTTAAACTAAATTACATAAAGCAACTACTTAATAATAAATTTAAAAAATTTATTAATCCTATTTTAAAAAATATCTCAGACCATGTCCAAGTAAGAGGAAAAATAATAAAGACTACCAAAAAAAATCTATCAAAATCTACTTATATTGCATATTCCTATTTGTTTGGAATACTATTTTCTTTACCATAGATATAAACATCACAAATAATATATGGTATTTACAAATACATATATAGGTAATACATGATAAAAATTATAGTTATGGAGCACTTCCACTACCAAGAAGCACAGAATACAATCAAAGAGATAACCTGCTGTTATTTATCTGCTGCGGACACCTGCGTGGCTCACTCTGGAGAACCTAGAAACAGGGTCCTTACTTTCTGTACCCCTCTCTTAAAAGCATTACAAACTTCTGTAGCATGAGAAGCCAAGCATGGGGAACAAGTCAATCTGCAAGTCTCAACATTTAATTTCCTAATATTATATAGCTCCAACTTGCTTTTTTCTTATGTATAGTTGGCAATTATACAATCTTCTTTGATAATTCTTTTCCAAAATTATAACTTTATAATATATAAATGTATTATTTGTAAAACATATGACTATATCATAGTGTTATGCCTGTTCCTTTTTTTTAAATGCTTACCTTCCATCTTAGAATCAATATTAAGTATTGGTTCCAAAACAAAAGACCAATAAGGGCTAGGTAAGGGGAATTAAGTGATTGCTGAGAGTCACATAACTAAGGTCTGAGGTCAAATTTGAACCCAGGATCTCCTGTCTCTAGGCCTGGCTTTCAATCACTGCACCACCTAGCTGCCTCTGATGCCTGCTCTTTTTATAAAAGTCTTACTAGTACACAGGCCTCCCTCTAAACCTCTCCCTTCTCATTTAATTTACCTGCCTCTCATCTTTTCTTTCAAGGACTTGCTACTATGACAAAAAACAGCATGGCTTAAAGGACCTCTATTTTAAAACTATCTTTTAATACTTGTCCACAAATTATATACTCCTAATGACTAGGAAAATACTATTCAATCATTAAAGCCAGCCTACTTCAGAGAAAGAACTGTTGGAGTAGGAGTGCTGAAAGCACCCGATTTTTCACTTGTTTATTTGGGTATATGTTGTGAGGTTTTAGTTATAAGACTAGTCACTTACAAAAATGAATATGGAAATGTTTTGCATGAAAATACATATATAACCCAGACTGAATTGCTTGCCAGTTCCAGGACTGGGGGTGGAGAAAAGGAAGGAGGGAGACAATTTGGTTCATAAAACTTTGGAAAACTTATGGGGAAATTTGTTATTATATGCAATTGGTAAACAAAAAAATTAAATTAAAAGCCAGCCTAATCTAAGTAGTACTGTGTACTATGACAAGATAATTAAATTCAGACATTGTGGACAAATCTAGCTTTGTTGGTTATCTGGATTCTTTTGTACCTACTGCTTTCTCTCTCAGTTTGTTGATGTAGATAAGACATTTAAATTCTTTCACCTTCAGAAAGAAGGAATGTCTCTCAATCTGGCACTTTTTTTGTTGTTTTTTAAAATAAAAATGACATGCAATCTTTCCTGAGAAAATGGTATTATTCCATGACACTCAGTAACTATCAAGGCAATAATAAAACTAATTCATGTTAAAATGACAATGAATAATAGCTTAATATAATTTTAAAGATACTGACTACAGGCACGATACCTATTCCTAAGGCAATCTCCAATACTGTGATTTTGAATCACCAAATTAGGTTAAAGGAGAAGACAGAAGAGTTTTTAAGTCTAGTGGTATCACCCAGGTAGGTATTTTACTTGTGAAGGCCAAACAACCTTGTGACAAGATCTCTCTTTCTAGAATTATGCCAGGTTAACCCTCTAGAAAAGTGCTAATGGGTTCTCTCTGCTAAGATGATATGGAGATGTTCCTGAGCTTCCCAAAGGCTTGTACCAGTGTTTCCAAAGTTGGAAAGGCAACAAATACAAGCTTGGCATTGTAGTGGATGTTTGCTGTCTGAGGACACATCTGGCTAAATCCAGAAAGGCTCATTACGATATGGCTGAGCAAGAGGTGATGCATTTTTTGGTCATAACAACTCATCATAGTAATGTAGCTAAGGATGGTGATTTGCTGCTGAAGAGAGACTATACCCGGATAAAGCTGCAAATCTTGTGAAGTGCAGAAGTTTACCAGGTTACATTATAGCATCCAGTCTATTTGATAAAAAAAAAAAAAATGATGCATCTCTACCGTAAATTAACATTTACCTCCTGGACAAATTTCTATCAACAAATAAATGCATCACAACCAAAATAATATACGTTTTCTTCTACAGAGTAACCAAAAAGGAGCCAACCTCAAACAAACTAGCTGTGAGTTCTTCCAATTCTTGTCCCAGTTGATCTCGGACTTTTGAAAGTCTCTCACATTCTTCATCTTTTAGTTTCAGTTCCTATGAAAAACATGAGAATTTAGTATGCTTCTAGAGGAAGATGAGCACAAGATAATTTTATAAAATTCTGACTTTCCCCCCTATTTTCACTAAGCTCTTCACTGCACTTTCTCCCCAAGTTAAGATGGCACCTGCTGAGGCTTCTCAAAGGTCCGAATATCAGAGCACAAGGTCTGGCGTGATACCCTAAAGCTGCAAAGATCTCATACTTAGGATTATAAGCAGATGCCGTGACATTTATCCAAAGTCCAAACTAAATTCAGAGCAGAGCTCAATGCTCAAATGTTGACTACTAGGTAACAATTAGGGACAGAAGAAAAGGAAGAAACAGAGAACAGCAAAACCATGATTCAACAAAAACACAAATGACCCACAGTCCCATGTAGCCACCTCTAGCTTTTGCAGTGATAGTCAGAGGGTGCTCATAATTACCTTAATAATAAAGACAAACATCGACTGCAGGAAATGGGGAAAGAAGAAAAGTAAAGACTCTGATTTTATGACAATGTCCTAGATAAGCTTAAATGGCAAAAAACACTCATGACAACAAGGAGACTGAAAAAGAGATCTTGGAACCTGCCTTAGCCAGTGAACATTTCATCCCTGTGTCAAGAAGAAAAGCAGAGAAATCAAAGGCAATTCAGACTAAAGAGACTAAAGTTCATTTGCAAAAAACTAGAGGAAGATGACAAAAGAAAAAGAATACCATTATTGTATGGAAAAATGAAGAACAAGCCTACATGGCAGGCATGAGGTACAACTAAGCCAATTATTCTCAAAATATACATAAATGAAATTCAGGGTAAAATAGAATTGTCCAAGGGATCTATTCTCATGGACAAAAAGAGCAGAATCATCACACAGAGTAGAAGCCATATGTGCTCATGTGGGAATGGATTCATGGCACTGAAGATGATGCCAAAAAGAAGGGCAAGAGCTAATCAAATACACATGATAAAGCCCATGGTGGGAAAAGGTATAATGGGATCAGAAGAGAAACAAAACACCAGAAAAACAAAAAGAACAAAATCAGTGACCAATCAGACACCAATAACTATTAAACTAGAAGCCATCTTTCTCCTCTCTTTATGAGAACGATCTATCACTGTAGTAATGAGAAAGTAACAGACAAGCATTTAAAGTCCATTTTTAATATTTTGAATAAGAGCAGAAGACAATCTAAAATCCCACTATGATTACTAAATTTTAAAAATCATTTGCCTCAAAGCAAAACGAAGTCTCAAAGGCCAACCATCTCCTCTATGTACATCAAAATCCCAGAAGGCTATGCCAGATGTAACAACTAAAATAATTTTGTTCACTCATCTGCTCAATAGTAGCATTAAGTAAAGCATTAAAGAGGGAAATATGCTCATGTTCACTATCATCATACTAGTACACAGCTGACATTCTGTGTAAAATCCAAAATGAAAAATTTCTGTTTGATGGCAAGGATTTTTCTCCAAATTCTATTTGCATATGACATTCTTCTAACATCATTGAATTTGTGAACAGAGAAAAAAATTGTAATAAAATCCACTGACAAGTAAGAGATGGGCCTACTCATCTACACAGGATAAATGAGTCCCCATTCACCAAGTTTCATTAGGTGTGCTGTGAACTTTTGCATCCCAGACATGTTATAGATAAAAGAAAATGGATAAATAATTTTGTTTAACCTGACATTGATTCCCAAAGAACTCAACAAAAATGGGTGCCCTTATTGAAAAGAAGTTTGGCATTCTTGAGTCTCCCAGCTCTCCCAAATTGAAAAGATGTGGCTATGGGTCCTCACAATGAAGAACACTGGACTGAGAGAAAACTTATGAGGAGCAGAATCAGCTAAGCAACGTGTGCTTCTAGGACAAGGGCTGCACACAGACAGTCCTAAAGAATTAGAATTGAACAAGAAGAGGAGACTCCTCCTCTAAAATGTCTCAAACCACAGCAACACAGCCACTCTCACACACCAGTGAGGCCAGGCAGGGGAATTCCAGGAGCTAGGCTCAAATGCTGGCTCCACTTTGGCCAAATCCCTCTGTCTCTTGGGACCACATCTCTAAAAGGAAGCTCTAAAACCCTAATTGAGATACTCTGGTTGTAAGGAAACATGCAACTCTTTGAAATTACAAATAACCGAAAGGATCAACCTGAAAGGTGTGAGTAAAGAGTGGAGCAAACAACTGAAGGCAAGCCTCGTAAGGTCCCAGAAGGACAGATCTAAAGCTGCCAGGGACTTCCACAGCCTAATTCAATTCCATCATTTTGTGAACAACAAGGACACCGAGGTCATCCACTTAATCAAGGTGGCCCAAGTTACAAGGACTACAACAGCAAGGATCGAAACCTAGATCTTTCTGCAGGGATGGAGAGCCAACAGCGATTCAGAATCAAATCTTGCAGAATGAGCAAGATTCCAGGGTTGCCCTGGGACCTGCAAAATAGGAAAACGCTTACAGAAGGCCCTCCAGTGCCTTGGGCAGATCCTCTGTACAGGGCATGCAGGATGCGATGGGGGCTCTACCACGTGGAATCACCAGGCACACAGACGTGCTTGGCAATGGGCACACCTGGAGACAACGCCCACTCCCACGGGGCCACAGAGCCACTGAACTACGCCATCTCTCAGGGAACCTGTGGTTACTGCTGATGATTCATTCATTGTGGCCACTTAAATTCTATTCACTATAAAAGCAGAGATAATGTACAAAAAGTGCAGGGAGCCTATACTACTACTTCAATGTTGTGACAGCCAGCTTGTACACAGAGTGCTAGACTGAAGAATCTAGAAGACCTGAACTCAAAGCTGGCCTTAGCTATGTGGCCTTGGTCAATCTACTTAGACCTGTCTGCCTCAGTTTCCTCATCTGCAAAATGTGGTTGTTGTGAGGATCAGATGAAATGACACGTTCAGCATTCTGCAAATCTTTAAGGGTTCTGTAAATGCTGCTATTAGTATTATTTCCTTAGAAAATATATTCTAGGACCCTCAGTGTTATCTACCTTGTGAACTACAAGTATAGGCCAAAAGAAATTTGGTAATTTGCCTAGTAAGAACACTGTAATTTCTAAATATTTAATGAAGACTTTATTATATCGAAATATGTAACTAGATGAATAACTCACAAAATATCATTTTAGGGTTGGAAATGAAATGGCGGTTCTGTATATCTTCACTTTAAAACAAGTCTGAAAAAAATGTTATTAAAAAATCAAATGCTAATATTCCCAAGGAGTGTTAGAAGTAGCATTTACTCCCTAAAATCAAATTATTGTCCCACCAAGTTATGTCCCCCCATCTCTTTTAAATATCACTTTTTCTGCCAGGTCCTCCTTGTTTTCATGATAGTCTTCTATTCTGTGTATGTGTGTCTCAAATTAAAAGCAGGCCTCAAAAGATTTGAAGCCTAACTCAAAATGTAGAAACCAGGTGGTTTTATTAAACAAACATTAAAAAGTGCTTTCCAAAGTCAAATATATTTCTTTTCATCCATTTTATCCATGTTTTCTGTCAGGGAGGAAAGAGCCAAAAGAAGGCTTTGGGCTATATTTCAATAAAAGTCTAAACCCACCTTCACATAAAATTAGAATTTCCCCTTCAATACAAAGAGCTGCTCCCTTCACAAAATAGCAGGAAGGGACCCAGTGTTAGGCAGCACATGTGCACTGGGATTAAACCTTGGGTACCTTGCCCACAATATTAAACGTAGTAAAGAAATGTGAGCAACTGAGAGACTGAAAGATGGGAATGGAGTAGAGGGAAGCAGCAGCTAATGCTGCAAAGAGAGACAAGCATACAAAGTATTTAGTTTATATGCTATATGTGTGACTAGAGATGCTGTTTAGTATATGTGCTAGACATTGTACCTAGGGGTGGGAGTATAATTAAAAGCAAACAAGACAGCCCCTGTCTTCAAGGGGCTTTCACCCTAATCAGGAAAAGACAAACATGAGGGGGAACTAGAGAAAGGGTGGGGGGAATAGGGGCAGTGGCAGAGCTATCTTCAGGAGTCGGGGAAGACCTGGACTTCAGCAAGATCAAGACAAAGTTGGTCCATCAAAGGAAGCAGGGTGGTTCTGGGAATCAGTTCTAATTACTCAGAAGTCTCTACTTCTGTTACACCAAAACTTGACTACCTGCAATTTTGAGCCCTGAAGTCTAGTTCTATCTTTTAGAACTAGGGTGAATTTCTTTTCTCTTCAGAATAACAACTCTTCAAATATCTGACAACAAGCACTCCCCTTCCACATGCTATCCCTCCATATCTACTAAATGTGGTCTGATATGGCATTTGTATGTTTAGCTGTTGGCTGTGTCCCATGATTAACTCCAGATAAGTCCAGAGCCGACTAAACCCCACAGATTTGTGAGAGAGAAATACTCTTTTGCGATTTCTCCCCACTAGTTTTGCTTCTTATGCTACCCTCTTGGGCCAATGAGAATAAACCTCTGCCTTCCTCCCATGAAACCAATCTTCATACTCTACAATACAACTGAAAAATGGTCTCTGGGCCAGGCCTCCACTCACGGGAAGCTGCCAGGCCTACAGCTGTTCCAGGATAGGAAATGTTTCATGTAACTGAAGAGGATTACTAAATAATATTTCCTTTAAGTAAGAATACCAAATGAATGCACTAAGCAATACTCCAGTTTTACCAAGAGAGCAGCTCTCTAATGGTCAGCAGGAAGATAGGGGAAGAGGGAGGAAGGGAAGAAAGTTCAGCAGGTCATTTCTGATCAATTAATTCCCCACCACTCCCTCCCTGGCCCAGCTAATGAAAGCACAGAAAAAAAGGACAAGTAGCAGACAACAAGGTGTTGCTGTCTTAAACTAGGGATAAAGAAGGAAGAGATCTTCATGGCTCTTTTCAAAGTCAGTAATTCTTAGATCAAAATGAATGGATTTAAAGCCAGGCCTCACTGGCTAGCCAAGGATCAGCTACACACTTGATGGCTCTCTAAAAAGCAAGGCATTCTCTAAGGAGATGTTCAAGGCAGGCCTTAGCTCTGAAATGTGCAAGCTCTGGCCATCAAGAAAAGAGCCAGCCATGGAAGAAGTCAGGTTAAGAGAGTTAAGCTAGTCAAGGCTGGAAACAGCTCTGAGAAGTCTGACCTCTGTGTTACATTTAAAAATGATAAAGGCTGATACACACACACACACACACACAAATGTTTACGCAAATCTTTTTGTAGTAGCAAAGAACTACAAAATACATTCCCTTCAACTGGGGAAAGAATAAATAAATTGTGGCACATAAATGATATGGAATATTAATTAGCATAGTGTAAGAAACATGAAAGGATACAAAGTTAAGTAGGCAAAGCCAGAAAAACAATCTACATAATGATTACAGTGTAAATTAAAGAACCACTCCAAAACAACTGAAACTTGTCAATTCTAAAAAGAAAGCTGACCCCCAAATAAGAAAGATATGACAATTTGCCTCCCCTGCTTCTCTGCAGAAGTGAAAGTCCAAGTGAAAATTCTTTGTTAGAAAAGATGGCTCTCTGGGAGCGGGGAGGAAAGTCGGCATAGTGCTATTAGAGACTGCATATGTAAAGCTCTCTTTCCACCATGCCTCACTAGTAAAACTTAATCAAGTTGTCTAATGAGTAATACTGGTGATTTCTATATAAATTTCAATTTGGCTAAAACAGCACTAATTCAATGAAATATTCCAGACAATAAGAGAATAGTCCATTTATCTCTTTCACTTACATTTTTTAATGTCACAAGAATAACTGAAAGATGGCTTTTACTCTACCCTCTCCTTTGGATTTCACCAAATACAGATGAGAATTACGAAAAGGGTAAAACTGACACAGCCCTTAGTGTCCCCATTAATGTTAGAAAAAAGATTACATTACCCTAAATGTTCCAAGATTTGTGCTTCAACACATCTATTCCAATGATTTAGTTTTCAAAACTGATTTTGTCCCAGCTCTAATTCTGAAATAACCAAACTGTGCTATCCCAAGGAAGTTACTGTCACACCTACAAGGGATTTTAATTGGCATAAGAAGCAAATGGTCTCCAAATCTCTACCCCACTACTCATGACATGTTCTTTATCAAGCACAATATGTACAAATAAATGTACAAGTAGAAATGAAGATGACTACACCCAAATATATGTGTAGACCTCTATAATTTCTCAACCAAACCCACTTCCACCTTACTGCCAACTAGACACTGCCCCTTGAATATCTCTACAGTATTCCACACGTGTCCCAAAAGAACTCATATATCTAACCTCCCTCCCCTAACTTTATTTCTCTTTAAAATCACTGAAGCAAAGACTCTGTGCTCATTCAATACCCAGCAACTTCAGCAGGTTGGGTCCTCAGAGGTTCTTCTCTTCTCTGAGGATTCTTAGAATAACCTTGAGAGTCTATGGGTATCTAATAGCCTCTATCCAGAGTGTTCTCATGACCAATGTCATTAACCAGTAGACTCCTACCCTGACACTCTGCCCTTAGTTTTTAATATTTATTGTCCATAACAACCTAGTGAAGTGTATTTGGCAAAGTTCAAAGACCTAACTCCTGGATGGAGGGCTCTCCAGTGATTTAGGGACATTCAGCATTATCCCTTTTGAATGCCTTTCCCAATGAGGAGGCATAATTCATAAACATTCAAGAAATAATCATTCTTTGATGCTTCCAAATATATCATGATACAACTAAACAAATAAGCATCATTTTATAAAGTTCTAATAGGTCAACTACCTATCTTGGTACTTACTCTCCCCCTCCCCCCACCAAAACCATGAAGAAAGGGGGAAGGGGAAGGAAAAGGAAATTAAGCCACCCTTCTCAGGAAAAGCCTGATTACTACAGACTTTAACTACAGACTTTTCAAAGAATGTTGACTCTAACCTCCCCATCCCCGCCCCCAGCTCCAGGACTCAGTTACCAAGTTCTACAATAAATCAGCACTGGGTCCAGGTGGCTGGAGTCTTTACCCTATCCCTTTCCCACTAAGGTGCCTCTACTCTTTACCTACACATAAAATAAGTTTAATTCTGAATATCCTTAAAGGAAAAAAAAAACAAAAAAATGAAAAAAATAAGCCTGGTCCCTACACAATTCTCAAAGCATACAAGGCTTTTCCCACAAGGATTAAAGATCTAGGGTGACTGGAAGTCATTCCATCACCTCCAAGTAAGATGCCAAATTGTCCTGGGCAAAAACTCCTCTATGATTCATTCAGCACACAGGGCCAACAAGTTTGTGTGAGGAAAAAATCTCCATAAGGGATATGGATATTTCTCTAAGGGTTCCAGCATAAGATTATTCCTTTAATGGTCCATATATATTTCTGCTAGGTCTATACCAAAGGCATTTAAAATTTCCCCAATGAAAGCCCGCCCCTGGCAGGGCAATTCCAACAGAATCTAAACTCATCCAAAAACAGGACAAGGAGTTCCATTCTAGAGGGGAGAAAACAGGGATGAGAGCTAAGTGTATGTGTGAAGATTACAAAAGCATTTGAGGTTGTTAGGCTAGTAGGGAAACTTTAAATATAGACACCCGATCCAAAGGAACTCAGATAAGCTGTTGGGTGTCATATCTGCTGAAAAGTAAAAATAAAAATAAAAACATTTATGGCCTATTATAATATATCTTAAGGATGCACAAAACCTATACAGTTCTTCATTTCAATACTCATGCCTGGTAGACAACAGATTATATAAGAATCCAAACAAGCAAAAGTTCTCACAAAGAAACTGATCTGATTTGCAAGAGAACTCACCAGAAAACTGGCCATTGCATTATAATCTAACACAGAAAAGGCAAGGAACATGCAAATTTTTCTTTAGGAAATTCAAAAATTTTAGAAATCCAATATAATCTCAAGTAGAGAACCTATCCAGTAAGCCCCTACAAATTAGAGGGGTCCAATATGTAACCCAGATGTGGTCTAGACATAACTTTGAGTTTACTATTCCAACTCTCATGAGCCCTGAAAGTTTGGGTCCTCAGAGGATTGCTACAACAACTTCTGGATGGATTCTAGGCTGAAGGATTTGTAAGAGAGGCTCTGATACTGATACTCACAAGCCACTACTGGTATGTTCCATGTTATTCATTAAAATCAATTAACCAACATTTATAGCTGTGCTCTTTGTGGTAGCAAAAATTTGGAAAATGAAGGGATGCCCTTCAATTGGGGAATGGCTAAACAAATTGTGGTATCTGTTGATGATAGAACACTATTGTACTAAAAGGAATAACGAACTGGAGGAATTCCATGTGAACTGGAAAGACCTCCAGGAATTGATGCAGAGTGAAAGGAGCAGAACCAGGAGAACATTATACACAGAGACACAATCAAATGTAATGGACTTCTCTACTAGCAGCAATGCAATAATCCAAGACAATTCTGAGGGATGTATGAGAAAGAACGCTACCCACATTCAGAGAAAGAACTGTGGGAGTAGAAACACAGAAGAAAACATTTGCTTTATCATATGGTTCGTTGGGGATATGATTGGGGATGTTGATAATATGGAAATAGATCTTGATCAATGTTACATGTAAAAACCAGTGGAATTACTCATTGGCTATGGGAAGGGGGAGGGAAAGAACATGAATCATGTAACCAAGGGAAAATATTCCAAATTAATTAAATAAATACTTTTTTTAAAAAATTAACCATTGAGACTTAACTAGCTTTTAATTGGATATATAACAAGGTGGTATAATAAGAACTTTGGTATAAAACAACCCTCCAAGCTGGGGGAACACTTTCCTACAAATACAAATTTCAAGGAAAAGCAGAATCATGCTCAGAAATCATATAAGGCAAAGGGGTAACAGCTCCTGGTTGCTCCTTTGGTCACTTCATGGGGTCCTCACAAAGTTCACCTTAGCTTTCTGCTAAGTTCCTTGTAGAATCCTGAAGTTGTCTTTCCTCAGGATGTTACTGATACCAAAACCAATGGAAGTCTAAATCTTCCAACCTTTCCAAGTTCACAAGAGAATCTTCTAAAGGAGGAGGTGAGAGGGAGAACAGAGGGAAAGAGAACCTTGTTTTCTGGCCTCCTGAAAGGTTCCTCCTCAAGAGCTTGTTTCTGATGTTTTGAGTGTAATATCTAAAAACCCTAATTGCCTTCAAAAACAGCTTAGAAAACACTTTTTACAGGAAGTCACTCCTGATCATCACTACTCTCACCCATGGAGAAGTGGAGGCACCTATTGTAGACTGCCTTTTCAAGGAGTTTAGTCACATAGAGAAGATATAGGACAATAACTAGTCATGATAGAAAAGTCAAGTAAATTATTCTTGAGGATGAGGACAGCATAGACATTTTATTAGGTAATCTCTCCTGAGATGACTTTGGTTTTGCTTTTCAGCACCATATATATCCATGGTTCATTTTTTTGTTTTTGTGTCCCCAGAACTGGAAAATGGAAGACACTTAACCAATGTCTGTTAAATTGAATAAGGATGTAAATTCTACCACATTTTATTTAGTGGTAACTTTTGTACTAATTAGCAAAGTGCTTCAAATTCTATGATTACATTAAATTTAGAAAATCACAAGATCAGAGAAATCTTAAGATTTCAAGCAGTATTAAATCTAGTACAATTTCTAGATCTAGACCCGACTTAGAATTTAAGATGGTCATTTTCAATTGAGACTTTTTCTCTCTTGATCAAGTTGCCTCAAGTTCTTGAGAATTAAGAGATCAAGATTTATTTGGTTTGTTAAGATAGTCAATAAATCAATAACCATTTATTAAACAACTATTACATGCCAGGCACTGTGCTAAGTTCTGGGGATACCTAAAAAGCCAAATGACAATCCATGCTTTTAATGAGAAGACAACAAGAAAATAATTCTGTACAGACAAGATATGTAGAGGATAAACTGGAAGAAATCAACAGAGAGAAAGCACTAGTACGGAGGGGGATCAGGAAGGACTTCTCATAGGAAAAGATTTAAATGAGGTCTTCGGGAGGCCAGGAAAAAGAGGAAGTAGAAGTGAAGAAGGGAAGAGTATACAGGTATGGAGAGCAGAGTGGAAATGCCCAGAGTCTGGAGATGGGAGTGTCTTATCTTTAAGACACTGAGAAAGCCAGTGTCACTGGACTGCAGGGTGCACAGTAGGGCCAGGCTGTGAAAGGCTTTGAATGTGAA
The DNA here is from genome assembly GCF_016433145.1 of Gracilinanus agilis. Lineage (NCBI taxonomy): Eukaryota > Metazoa > Chordata > Mammalia > Didelphimorphia > Didelphidae > Gracilinanus > Gracilinanus agilis. The sequence goes on from NC_058134.1 coordinate 267,113,182, forward strand.
ACAGAAGATTTTTCATCTAATCTTGGAGGTTATAGAAATCCACTGGAGTTTACTGGATGAGAGAGGCTGGAAGGAAGAACAAGAGGAGAGAGTGTAACACAATTATACCAGTGCTTTAGGAAGATTAACTTGACAGCTGAGTGGATGATGTACCAGGTGGACAGGCAGATCCACCAACAGGCCATCATAACAGCCCAGGTATGAAGTGATGAGGGCTGCAACAGAGGAAAGAAAGGAGCAAATGTAAGAGATGATATAAAGGTAAAACCACACACTGGATATGGGAGCTGAAGGACAGTGAAGAGTCCAAGATGAAACTCTGGCTGGCAGCATGGTGACCAGAAGGATGGTGGTGTCCTTGGCAAGAAGAAGGAAGTTTGGAGAGGGGTAGCTGAAGATATGGAGTTCAGTTATCTATTGTCTGACGTGTCAAAAACACATGCTGGAAGATCTGAGTTTGGAGGTCAGGAGAGATCTTTGGGCTGCAGAATAATTCTAAGCATTGTCAGCAGGAAGGCCTATGGAAACCAAAGAGGCTGATGTGATCATGCAGTTAACAGTACAGAAAGTGAAGAGAAGATGACCCAGGAAAGAGCCCTGGAGGTTGTTCATTTTTAAATGGGGTGACTCAGATGAAGATCCAGCAAAAGAGAATGAGAAAGAGTAGTCAGTAATATCATGGAAACCTACAGAGAAGAGGGTATGAAGGAGATGACAGTGACAGATAGTATCAAGAGCTGCAGAGGATGAGAACTGAAAAAACATCACTAGATCACTGGTAACTTTGAAGACAGCAGCTTCAGCTGATAATGAGGTTAATAATCCAGTCTGTAGAGAGTTGAAAGAGGAGGGTTGTAGCTGAGTGGATACAGAGCCAGATCTAGAGTTGGGAAGTCATAGGGTCAAATTTGGCCTCAGACACTTCCTAGCTGTGTGACCCTGGGCAAGTCACTTGACCCCCATTGCCTAGCCCTTACCATTCTTCTGCCTTGGAACCAATACATATAGTATTGACTCTAAGATGGCAGGTAAGGGTTTAAAAAATAAAAATAAAAAGATTGAGAAGGGAAGCAGAGGCATCTCTTGTAGACTGCCTTTTCAAGCATTTTAGTTACAAAGGATAGAGAAGATACAGAACAATAACAAATGGTGATAGACAAGTCAAGTGAATTATTTTTGAGGATGGGGCAGCATGGGCATGTTATAGGCAGTAGGGAAGTAGCCAGTGGATAAGAAAAGATTGAAGATAAGTGATCAAGCCGGAACAATGAAGGGTAATATACTAGATAATATGGACTGCAATGGTTATTTGTACGTGGACAGATTACTTTGGTAAGGAAAAGAGTCACCTCTTCATGAAAATAGGTCAAGATAGGTTTTATTTTGGTATGTTTAGTTAATTCAAAATGTGCTATTCATATAAATAAATAACAAATATTTTAAAGTCCATCAATCCATAAAAAGGTAGGAATCTTGGCCTCTAGGCAAGATCACATCTTCAGCTTCATCTGTTAAGCTTTCATTAGCTATCCCTTTTCTTCAAGAGTAATAAAAGAAGCTGTGTTACATAATAATTCTCAGTCATAAGTACAATTCACTTGTAGTCTGTGTGGTACAATGAAAAGGTCAATAGAGATAGGCTCAGAAGATCTGGGTTCAAACCTTCTGGCCTGCTATAGATTATCTATTATGACAATGGGCAAGTCACTAAGCTGAATATTTTCCTTTCTTTTTTTAAACCCTTACCTTCTGTCTTAAAATCAATACTGGGAATTGGTTCTAAGGCAGAAGAGTGGTAAGGGCTAGGCAATAGGGGATAAGTGACTTGACCAGGGTCACATAGCTAGGAAGTATCTGAGGCCAAATTTGAACCTAGGACCTCCTGTCTCTGAATCCACTCAGCCACCCAGCTGCCCCATAGGCCTAATATTTTAAAATGATGGGTAAAACTAGATGATCACAGTCTCTTTCAGTGCTAAATCCTATAAGGAAATAATTTCAAAGGGAGAAGATTCTTTTTTTTTTTAAACTCTTACCTTCCATCTTGGAGTCAATACTGCTCCAAAGCAGAAGAGTGGTAAGCAGCTAGGAAGTGTGTGAGGTCAGATTTGAACCTAGGACCTCCCGTCTCTAGGCCTGGTTCTCAATCCACTGAGCTACCCAGCTACCCCCAAAGAGAGAAGATTCTAAGTAGATGACTGGTAGTGATATTAAGCTTATCAGATGGAAGGAAAATGAAGAGTGAAATTGGAAATGGAATTTCTGACAGGACAGAGAGAGGAGGCTAAATAAGAAGGATGAACTGAGAAGGTAAAGGATAGGGGAAAATCTTTAGGAGAAATAAATATATTCATTTTCTTTTCCAATTTAGGAGTTAGAACTATTTGGCTTCTTACTCTCCATCTTTCTGGGTCCAGTCTACTATTTCCTGCCACAGCCCCATTTTTTGGTTCTGTGCTATTTTCTGACTTTCCTTTTTTTCTTTGCTCTCAACCACCTTGGAATCTCCCTTTTCTTTTTTTTTTCCTCTTCTTTTCTTACTTCTCTCTCCTGTTTTCTGTTTCTCCCTGTTCTACTAATTCAGTAGTTATATCAGAGCAGGATAAAACCAGAGTTCTTTTCTTATTTGTATCCACCTTATCCCACACGCTGACCTAGCAATGTATCTTAGACACAGTGAGCATTCAATGAATATTTTTTGATAAATATTTCTTTCTGCCCTAACTGGACATGTAAAAATACACTTTGGGTTTTTTATAGTTCTTGTTAATATTTTCCTATAAGAAAAGGGAGAAAAAGTGAAATAATGTGGTTTTTTTTTTTACTTATACAGCCCTCAATTGTTATCCATGGACTGGTGACCCAGAGTATAAAAGAAAGGATTTTAAAAGAATGGGTGATGTTTTCAGATTAGAAAGACTTGAAAAGTTAACAAGCTAGTGAATGTCATGTATGAAAATGGAATTGTTGTTTCAGTACCATGGCTTAAGGTTCAAGAATGAAAGGCTCCTAGGCAGGTAACTAACAATAAACATCAAAAAGCAGCATTGTCCTATGAGTACAGTGTGAGGATAGATTATATTCAGAATGATCCAGGGCCCTTAAAGACAAACCAAAGAGTTTTAGTTATTGGGAAAGTTATGAGGTAGGAGGGGAAGATTAGGGAAGGAACAGAAGACAAGAACAAAGAGGTTTTAGTGAAAAGGACAATGATAACATGCTGGAGAGAGAGAAACTGGCTCCTCAACTTTTTTTTTCCTCCTATTTTCTCAATCAAAGAGAATAATACCGACTGGAAAGAACAGAACCAAAACAAGGGTTGCCCATAGACTCCTCATTAATAAGCCATTTCAAATAAACCTTTTTTTTGAGTATGGTTAGAACAAAAGGATGCCAAAGACATAGTTTTATATTTATCATTCAGCAAAGCATTTGACAACAACTCTAATAATACCCGTGTAGAAAAGATGGAAAGATTGAGCCAAATGATGTTATAGTTAACTGAAATCATAACTGTTTTATGAATACACCTAAAAACTAGTGATTAATAAATGGACTCATGCCAAATTGGAAGGAAGTCTCAAGATCAGTTCCGGCTATTCTGTACAACATTTCTCTCAGTGGCTTAGATGAAGGCAGAGAGAGTACGCTTATCAAATGTGCAGAAGACCCAACAGTAGGGGTGAGAGAAAATTACCACCAGATTGGATGATAGAAGCAGGGTCCAAAAACATCTTGATAGCCTATAAAGCTGGGTTAAATCTAAAGGGATGAACTATAATTAAAACAAATGTAAATTAAATACTATAGCTGAGTTTTAAAAAATCAACTATGCAAGGAGAGGGTAGAGAAGGTACTTTAATAGATATGGAGGATTTAGTAGAGTACAAACTCAATATTATTCCACAACACTTTGCAGCAGGCAAAAAAAAAAAAAAGTTAATACAGTCCTGTCCCACATCAAAAGAAAAAGAATATGCAGAATAAGGGATGTGAAAATACTACTGAATTCTGCTCTGACCAGTTACATTTGGAATCATGTGCTCTGATCTCAGTCTCATTTTAGGAAGAACACTGAAAAAACTGAACATGTCCCAAGAAAGTTCATTAAGAGGGTGACAGGTTCAGTTGAAGACAGTGTGACACAGTGGAGAGCCGTGAGCCTGGAGGCAATATGATGGAGATTGGAATCCCACCTGACATTTAATTGTGTAACGAGTGACTAGACAGTTAATTTAATCTCAGATTCAACTTCCTCATTTGAAATATTGAGATAATAATATTTTTTCCTAATTTAAATTTTATTCTGTTTTGAAAATAACAAATCTTATCTCACAACATTGTTGTGAGATTCAAATAAAGTAGGTAATGGGAAGCATAAACCTTTTTTCAAGTATTATGTAAATGTTATAATTTTAAAAATTAATGTTTATACATGATTATCTCAATAGATGCTGAAAAAGCCTTTGACAAAATACAGCACCCATTCCTATTGTATAGGAATAGAAGGAGCTTTCCTAAAAACAATACTACCAAACTACCAAAAAACTATTAAAAATAATAAATAGTATATCCCTAAAACCATCAACAAGCAACATATGCAATGGGGATAAATTAGAAGCCTTCCCAATAAGATCAGGTGTGAAACAAGGATGCCCATTATCACATCTATTATTTAACATTGTACTAGAAACACTAGCAGTAGCAATTAGAAAAGAAAAAGATATTGAAGGTATCAAAATAGGCAATGAGGAGATTAAGCTATCACTCTTTGCAGATGATATGATGGTCTACTTAAAAAATCCTAGAGAATCAACTAAGAAGCTGGTAGAAATAATCAACAACTTTAGCAAAGTTGCAGGATACAAAATAAATGCAGGTAAATCATCAGCATTTCTATATATTTCCAACACATCACAGCAGCAAGAGGTAGAAAGAGAAACACCATTTAAAATCACCCTAGACAATATAAAATACTTAGGAATCTATCTACCAAAACAAACACAGCAATTATATGAAAACAACTACAAAACACTTTCCAAACAAATAAAACTGGATCTCAACAATTGGAAAGCCATTAATTGTTCATGGGTAGGACGAGCTAACATAATAAAAATGAACATTCTACCCAAATTAATTTACCTATTTAGTGTCATACCTATCAAACTACCAAAAAACTTTTTTAATGAATTAGAAAAAACTATAACAAAGTTCATTTGGAATAACAAAAGATCAAGAATATCAAAAGAAATAAAGAAAAAAAATGTGAAGGAAGGGGGCCTAGCAGTACCAGATATTAAACTATACAATAAAGCAGCGGCCATCAAAACAGTATGGTACTGGCTAAGAGATAGAAGGGAGGATCAGTGGAATAGACTTGGGGTAAGTGATGTCAGCAAGACAGTATATGATAAACCCTAAGAGCCCAACTTTTGGGACATGAATCCACTGTTTGACAAAAACTGCTGGGAAATTTGGAAAACAATATGGGAGAGATTAGGTTTAAACATCTCACACCCTACACCAAGATAAATTCAGAATGGGTGAATGACTTGAATGTAAAAGAGGGAAACTATAAATAAGTTAAGTGAACACAGAATAGTATACTTGTCAGATCTCTAGGAAAGGAAAGATTTTAAAACCAAGCAAAAGTTAGAGAAAATTACAAAATGTAAAATAAATGATTTTGATTATATCAAACTAAAAAGCTTTTGTACAAACAAAAACAATGTAGCCTAAATCAGAAGGGAAACAACAAATTGGGAAAAAAATCTTTATAACAAAAAACTCTGACATGAGTCTAATTACTCAAATATACAAGGAGTTAAAGCAATTGTATTAAAACTCAAGCCATTCCCCAATTGATAAATGGGCAAGAGACATGAATAGGCAATTTTCAGATAAAGAAATCAAAACTATCAATAAGCACATGAGAAAGGGTTCTAAATCTCTAATAATTAGAGAAATGCAAATCAAAACAACTCTGAGGTATCACCTCACACCTAGCAGACTGGCTAAAATAAAAGAAAGGGAGAGTAATGAATGTTGGAGGAGATGTGGCAAAATTGGGACATTAATGCATTGCTGGTGGAGTTGTGAACTGATCCAACCATTCTGGCTGGCAATTTGGAACCATGCTCAAAGGGCTATAAAAGAATGCCTCCCCTTTGATCCAGCCATACCATTGTTGGGTTTGTACCCCAAAGAGATCATAGATAAACAGACTTGTACGAAAATATTTATAGCCTTGCTTTTTGTGGTGGCAAAAAACTGGAAAATGAGGTTATGTCCTTCAATTGGGGAATGGCTGAACAAACTGTGGTATAGGTTGGTGATGGAATACTATTGCGCTCAAAGGAATAATAAACTGGAAGAATTCCATGTGAACTGGAAAGACCTCCAGGAACTGATGCAGAGTGAAAGGAGCAGAGCCAGAAGAACATTGTACACAGAGACCAATACACTGTGGTAAAATTGAATGTAATGGACTTCTGTACCAGCAGCAATGCAATGACCCAGGACAATTCTGAGGGATTTATGGTAAAGAACACTACCCACATTCAGAGCTTCAGTTACTTCTTTCCTAAGATCATGCAATTCATTAGGAGCAAAGCCAGGAACAGAATTCAGACGTCTGGACACTCTGTCCACGATTCTTTCCACCATTCCAGAAAGTAGCAAATATAAACTATCTCACATATTTTCAGAAAGGATTGAAGAGAAAAAAATCTAAAATCAAAATTTAAAAAATGAGTGTCCAGGAGGAAAGAAACTGTAAAATGCACAGGGTAGAGTATTATATAGAGTATTATAAACAAAAAGTAGGGGCTAACCTACTGAACTCTCACATCATCATAAAATATGGATACCAATTTAGGAACAAAATGTGTACTCACGACAGAAGAGTCTTAAACAGCAAATGGAAATGGCAACCGATTATTAAGGAAAACTTGTTATGCTCAAATTCTAAAAAACTCAAATCAGTCTGAACACTGAAAATGTTATTATTTTTTAAAATCCTACAGATTTGAGAAGCTAAGACTGAACAGTTCTCTGACCAATTGAGCCAGCACCACATAAATATTTATCAATCAAGTGGAAGTAATCTTGCTGTAACACCCAGATCTGACATATCAAGCTTGTCTGAATACCTCAAACCAGTGTCAAACCCTACCCACACAATACAGAGATAATGGATAAATACAACATTCTATTGACTTCTCTCTGTGAGAGATCTACCACATTGTTTCCCACTAACCAACATGAATAATTGAGAGTGCTGTATCTAAGAAAAAAAGGATAGATTTCTTTCTCCTTACCCTCTGAGCTTTTGCAAGTTCTTCTTTTAATCTTTCATAACCCTTTTCCCTCACTTCTAGAACAGATGGGCTCCGTAAACGAGACAGACTGTCAGTGCTCAATCCAAAAAAGTCATCATTGCCATCTGAAATCTCTGTGATTGTGGCATCCTGTAAAAATTCTCTCTCAGCACTGTTGCTATCCTTTCTGGATGGCAGTTTAGTTGAACCAGCTGTGGCTCCAGCGGTGGAAGTTGGTACTGAATCGGCAATATGAATGCTATAAAGGAAAAAGTACAATTTAATGCATAAAAATAGCACATCCTCATATTTGAGCATATGAACAGAGTAACAATAGAATTTTGCTAGCGTATCTGCATACAGCTTTCTGTAAAATTACGCAGATAACTCTCTATTCTTTAGAAAAACTCAAAAGACCATAGTTTGTTGCCAAGCCAAATTAAAATGTAACTGGAAAATGTTTAGTAAATAAAAATGCAGTACAACTTGTGGTTTTCTGAGTCAACAGGCAAGCCTATTTTTCTCTTTGAATTTGACACTACTCACTTAGATAATGCAAATCTAAAATACAATTAAAATAAAAAAGATAAATAAATTGTCTCAAGACTGTCCTTGTAGTTTTAAAAAACAAAAGGTTTTTTTTAAAGTACTTTTATTTACCTACCTGATACCTGCTATTTCACCACAATTTAAATGTCTGGGAGATGAATAAACAGGTTGTGTAGGAAGGTCAGAAACATCTAAAGTGTTAGGCTGAACAGGTGCTGCACACAGAGGATATGGCCGGTAGATGACACTTGGTGAGGTAGTTTGCTCCTGAGTGCCTGGCTCATAAACACGAAGAAGATCTGGTGAGGTAGGGGAGGCGAGGTTTACTTCATGGAAACCTTCCAAGGGGTCATTAGCCATAGTAAAAGCCTCATTATATAACACCCTATAAAAAGAAGCAGGTTATTAGCATTAAGATAAAGACCCAAATATTTTACCTAGATAAAATTATAAAGGTCAAACAGAAATAAGAAAAAAATGGACAATGGCTTAATATTCAAGTAAGAAGATTTTAAAAATTGAAGTCAGAAGTTCTGATTTTTTGAAACAACAGCAACCTGAAAAAGATGGTAGTACATTTTCCTACTAAAATGAATATAAATAAGCTAATGAAATAAAATACAGAGATACAAAACTGAATACTACTTCTAGTGTTGCTATCATATATGACCTTGGCTAAGTCAACTGAATTAATAAACTTATGCAAGTGTTTCTTCATGTGCAAAATAAAACGAAATTTTTTAAGACTCCTAAGAAATAAAGAGTGTATTACAAGTTTTTTTAATGTAAAGATCCAAAGGAAAAAAACAATGGCAATATTCCTATAGCACATTTTAGAGTTATTGCTACTCAACAAATTTAAGATTCTTGCTTCCCAAGATTATGGTGGAAATATTGTGTCTTTTACATTTAGGTGCATCAAAAGTTTCTCATAAAAGTCCTCAAATGTGCAATAAGCATGCAATAGCAGAAAAGAGGAACCAAAATCAGAAAGGATCAGGCAAGAAAATTTTCCAAGTAAGTCATTCAAGTGTCTCGAAATAATTAAATAAAAAGAGCTACAAGATAAATAAATATTTTCCTTCAACAATACATAACAGATCAGTCCACAGATTCATTTTGGGTTAAGTGTAGCATTTCTTAACAATTAATACTAACCCAAAATATGAAGTATAGAGAAACTAACATAAATTCTGATTTATATTATTTTATTTTTGTGAATGTTTTTGCTTTAAATAGCCATATGTATCTCTAACATGAAAAGTCACAATATTTGCATAAATTAAGAACAGAGAAGCTTGACTAAAAGGTTTGGTTTTGTTATTTTTACTTTCATTCCATAAACCAGTGGTTCCCAAACTTTTTTGGCCTACTGCCCCCTTTCCAGAAAAAATATTACTTAGCCCCCTGGAAATTAATTTTTTTAAATTTTAATAGCAATTAATAGGAAAGATAAATGCACCTGTGGTCATCACCGCGCCCCACCCCCAACCTAGATCGCTGCAGCACCCACCAGGGGGCAGTAGTGCCCACTTTGGGAATCACTGCCATAAACAATAAATTCTTGTTTACCATGAAATCAAACCAGAGTTTTCCTAGTACTAAACATGAGCCTGCACTGCAAAGTGAAAGGAGTGCTCTATGGCTCTAGAAACAGAAGATTTGGGATTAAATCCCAGACACTTAACACCTTGAATAAGTCACTTAATCTCTTAGGTCTTTGTTTCCTCATTAGCAAAATATAGAAGTTGAACTAGTTAGCTTCTGAGGTCCCTTCCAGTTTCAGATCACACATTTTAATGTCAAATGTATTTTATTTGAGCATCATAAGACATTAGAATTGAAATGGCAGTTAAATCTCCTTATTTTTTGGGGGGAATGTGAGGTTGCATAGTGGCAAAGTTAAGCCTGTCCAGGTCTCCTAGCTTCCACCCCAATGTACCTTCCACTATCTCATGCTGGTCCCATTTGTCTTCCTAAAATAAGAGGCAAGAGCTAGAATGAACAGGAAAAGTGTTAAAGAGAATGTCTTATCTTCCCATGAGAAACTGTTTCAGGGTAGAGTTGTGGAGCTATGGGCAAAGAGGGTAGAGGGTCACATACTGTGTACTAGTTCCCTGAAGTGAATGAAAAGAACAAGTCTTGACTTGGAAGGGATCTCAAAGGTCACAATCCAAATGGGGTCTCACAGAGAATTCCCTCTAAAACATCTCAACAAGAAGCTTTTATCTGATCACCTCAAGAGAAGAGGAAGCCTCTGCCTGCTGAAGTGGCCCATTTCACTTTCAGATAGTTCTGTTTGGAAGACTTTCCTTAACTAACCTATAATAGTCTCTCTACAACTTCCACCCATTGCTCTACCATCTGTGATCACTCAGGACAAATCTTTCCCATGAGAGCCCTTCAGACACGTCAAGCTGACTAAACATGTCCAGTACAGAGCTCTACTTTTCAAGTCTCTCTGAAGGTCTCCTAAGGGACTCCTCATTGGGGATATGGCTTTATTATTTCACTAAGGGTTCTGATACTCCTTGAGATTTTCAAAGTATGGCTCCAAAGACTGGTGAAAACCTCACTGGGATAAATTATGAGTAAGACCAAGTCCCCTGACCTCCACTGATACCAACCAAAACATTAGGAGTGGTCTAGAGCAGAAGTGTCAAACTTGCCTAGTTGGAAACCAGATTAAAAGTAACTGGGAAAAATACAACATACACAATGTTAATTTGTGGTTTTCTAAGTCAATATTGATGCCACTGATCTAGAGTTCCTCAAATCCAATCATAAAATCAGGGATATGCGTCATGGGAGATTTGGCTATGGCCATTCAATTAATAGTAATTCTAATATTCACTTATACACCAGAAGGCTTCAGTACCACCTGTTTCAAATTAATGTCCTAATCTATCTTCAATCTTCCTTTTAGGAAAGACTGGAGTTCCATCAGACTATTCCCATGACCCTTCAAATAATGGGTTTCTTTTATTAAATCCAGTCGAAAATTGCTTTCTTCTGCCCTGGAAAGGGAAAGAAAACAAAAACTCCATGGTTTTACCACTGTATTTTAAATATTATGAAAAGGAATTCAAAGACCATTTACAGAATCCCTCCAGCAGATTTTCCCCTTCCCCAATTCCTTTTACAGGCTCCTTCTTTGCTGACAATAAACATGCTCAAATCTCCTAAAACTTTTAATAACCTTCACTTGACCCTGCTACTCCCTTAATAATCTTTCCTCCTTTTCCCCATTAAGTTTCAATAAGTTGTACTCAACACATCCCAAATCAAGCTAGCATATTTTTACCTTAAGTCTGCCCTTCAACTTCATGAAATCCATCAGTGGCCACTAAGTTTTCTACATCGATCTCTTCTATGTCCCTCATTATGACAGTCAATAAATTCTGCCAATTCTACCTTTAAAATTTTTTCCATCCAAAACCTTCTCTCAAAATTTGTTTATATGATTCCATAATCTTAATATAGGTCCTGTTTATCACCAGTTTTTTTACCTCCATTCTCCTCCTATTACCATGCCTATCCTTCAGAGTACAGCCAAGTTAAACTAAGGACAACATAGCTGAAGTCAACCTCATTATAAGAACAATTCTTCCTTACTTTCTAAGACAAAATGACATCACGATGTCTTGACTTGGATTTAAGTGAGGTAGAGTTGCACAAAGTCATGAGTCTCGCTCTCTCTTCCAGTTATCACAATCAACAACAAAACAAAAGTCAGGATGACTGGTGATGGCCTAGGATACAGGGGATGGCCTCAGCATCTTCAATGTCTGGCCAAGCCCGAAGCCTCCATAGCCCCTGCTTCAGTCATCTTCATGGCCATTGAAAAAAAAACTTCTTATCTGCCCATCTTGACAGAGGAAGTCTTCACATGCTTGGAATAGTCATTCCTTTAACTCACCAACAGGTCTGAAGCATGTCAGTTACTCTCAACTTGACTTTTGTAAAAGAGAATTCTTTACTCTATTGTCTATCTTGAATTAACACTAACTTAAGTACTCCTACCAACAAAAAGATTGAAGTAGATGGAGGAGTTAGCAAGTCACTAAAATGGGTGACAAGAGAGTAACTGGGTAGCTCAGTGGATTGAGAGTCAGGCCCAGAGATGGGAAGTTCTGGGTTCAAATCTGACCTCAGACACTTCTCAGCTATGTGACCCTGGGCAAGTCACTTGACCTCCATTACCTACCCTTACCACTCTTCTGCCTTGGAGTCAATACTGAGTATTGACTCCAAGGCAGAAGGTAAGGGTTTAAAAAAATAAAATAAAATAGGTGACAACCCAGAAACTTGTGAGTCTTTTGATAAGAGTTTATACCTTCAGAGGATGAGAGGTATGGATTCCAAACTTGTGAATTCTATGATCAGAGTTGACACCTTCAGTACCATAAAAGCAAGCCTCAAGAACTCTCTCAGAGCAGATTGTCTTTGAGAAGATAGTCTGAAAAAGTGGCTTTTAGAGATAGTTTTCAAAGGAGCTTTGCTGAAGACTTCAGCTTGGAGCTCGGCTTCAACTTGGACTCTGACTCTTGGACTACTTCATGGGATGAGTGAAAGGCTGGCTTCTTTCCTAGTTTCTAGAGACTAGCTTCCATCTTGGAGGAGGCCACATGGTTACTCACTACCAGCCTTCCTGGTTGAGAGCTAATTAATCTCTGCCTAGATTAAGATAGACAACTTCTCTAACCTCTTCACACTTCTCTACTTTATTGTTTCCTCTCCATTTTGTAAATATTTGTAAATAAATTTCTGACTCGAGATATAATAAATATTGGCAACCACATAATTTCATAAAATTATTGTCCAACCATTAAATTTAACCCTTACACTTTGCCCATTTGCTAAGGTTTTACCAGGCCATATCACTGTGTTATAGTGGATAGAACACTGAACTTAGAATCAAGAAGACCTGTGTTCAAGTCTCACTGGGTGACTATTTAGCCCTCCTTTGCCTCAGTTTCCTTTCATTAAAGATATAAGGAAACTGAGGACATTTCCATTGTATATTATTGCCCAAGGCCACATGGCTAGTAGGTTGCAGAGCCAAGGATGAAACAACCTTGTGCCTATAATCTTTTCATGTCACTCATCCGCTCAAAAACTTAATACCGCCTTCATGTTGATGGAGTAAACTTCAAACACCTTTGACTAGAATTCAAGGCCTTCTACAATCACCCACCCACCTTCTCAATCTTCATGATATTCAGTCCCATAAAGTCTATAAGAAGTCTTTCTTTAACATATGAGAAAAGGAAAGTGTAGGCCACAATCATGCAAATACTAAGATAACCAAGCTGGCATTTGAACCCATGCCTTTTAAATATAAATTCTGTATTCTTTCTATAATTATAACACAAAGTCCAGAGTTTAAGGTCTGACTACAAGTCACTATTTGGCCTTAGGCAAATCAATTCAACTCTCTGGGTTTCTGTATATTCATTTATAAAACCACAGAGTTGGCCTAGTAATACCTTTAATCTCTCTCAATTCTAAGAAGTTCTCTAATGGATTGATATTACTCCCATCAAGATATAGTAACCCCACTAGGCCTAACCAGAAACAGGGAACCAGTGAGTGACATAATACAAGAGGAAATTAAATTCACTTGGCATAGTTTACTCTTCAGAGTCCAGCTGGCTGTTTCCTAATTGAACTCATTTTTTTTCTGGTATTGATGTTAAACTAATTGGCCTGTAATTATTAAGACTGTTAAGAGAATATATCCTAATCCGTTGAAATTTTTATCTTTCATTCCATTTTCCATCTCTCTGCCTTTACCTTGACATGTCTGAAATGCACTTTCTCCTAACCTGAGTCAGAGTGTCCCTCTTTTTCTTTAAGATTGTAGGGAATTAAAAAAATTAATTTGTTCTTCTTAGGGTGGACATCCATTCTACCTCCTCATTAGTAATGAAAGTCTGTTTAGGATCACAGAATTAGAGCTCAAGGACATTTCATGATTGCCACAGGCCCAGTGAGTTGGGAGGCTTCTTATCTCATCTCAAGGTCAAAAGCCATTAGGCTATCCTACCTCCTTATCTCCTCATAGCTTTAGAAGCTAAGGGAGTCACTCCTGAGGACATGGCTACCTGTCCATAACCTTGCCCCTGCCAGGTGGAAGCTTGTGATAAGCTCATGCTATGTATCTTGCTGTTTCTGATTGGGACAGAAGTCACACATAGTTTGTAAATCCTAGCCTCCAAACAATGGAGACCTGGCAGAATGGGGAGAGGATCTTGCATCAGGAATCTATATAATGTTTTATGTCTGCACCATGCATTGGCATTTGCCATTAGGGCATTTCCCCCTTTCTCATGAGGAAGAATAAAGACTGCTTCTTATACAATCATTCCCTGACCCCAGGTTTGTAATTGTAATTTGGGTGGGTGGTCATTTTTATCCCACTCAAGATGTAGCTCTCAAGCACCATCTTCTGCATGAACATTTCCAGATAACTTCTCCCCACTTTTACCTCCAGCATTTGCTATAGCAGTAAAACGAGAAAAAGAAATTAAAGGAATAAAGTATAAAGAGGGGAAAAAATATTCTTTCCCAAAGTATAATAGTTTAGAAAACCATTCACTATTAACTGAAAGAGTTAATATCTCCAGCAAAATATGAAGATTTAAAATAAACCTGCAAAAAATAATCAGCCTTTCTGTATATTTCCAAGAAACTCTAACAGTAAGATAGAAAAAGAAATTCCATACAAAATAACTACAGAATTTATAAAATACCTAGCAGTCCAGCTAACATGACTCATAACAATATGAATACTTCCACAAAATACCTTTTACAAAAACAAATACATAAATAATTAGAGAGGGATTATTCATGGCTGGGGCATACCAATATAGTACAAATGACAATAAAATGATTTACAGATTCAATCTAACTATTCAAAGGGTAGCCTTAAGAATTAGAAAAAAATAACATTCATCTAGAGGAAGAAAACAGTAATAATCAAAAATATTTGGTACTACTTTAAAAAAAAAAAAAAAAGAAAGAAAGGGTGGTTAGATTACACAGTGGATAGAGTTTAGGGCCTGGAGTCAGGAAGACTCCTCTTCCTGAGTTCAAATCTTGCCTCAGACACTTACTAGCTGTATGACTCTGAGCAAGTCACTTAACCTTGTTTACCTCAACTTGCTCATCTATAAAAGAGCTGGAGAAGGAAACAGCAAACAATTCCAGTGTCTGCCAAGAAAATCCCAAATGGGGTCATGAAAAGTTAGACATGATTGGAAAAATGACAACAACAAAAAAATTAGAAAAGCTGATCAGTGGAACAGATTATCAGATCCAAAAGTAATTGGGCATAGCAGTGCAGTGATAAAACCCTAATGACTGAATAAGACTGAATAATAACTCTTGGAAAGCAGGTGAACCAAAATAAGGTTTAGATCAGTATCTCACACTATATACTAAAATAAGCTCTATATCAGTGATTCCCAAAGTGGGCGCCACCGCCCCCTGGTGGGTGCTGCATCGATCCAGGAAAGCGGTGATGGCCACAGGTGTATTTATCTTTCCTATTAATTGCTATTAAAATTTTTTAAAAATTAATTTCCAGGGGGCTAAGTAATATTTTTTTCTGGAAAGAGGGTGATAAGCCAAAAAAGTTTGGGAACCACTGCTCTATATGGACACAATAATTACAATAATAACATTTATGTGCTTTAACTCAAATGTTTTTAATTTTTTTTTATTCTTATATAAGTAATTTAACAAAAACAGGATTTAAGTTTTTTACTTTAAAAAACTGATTTTTATATATCCTATACTAAATTAATCAAAAACTAGTTAAGACAGAAAAAGGACCAAATACCCCCCATTCTTTGACAGTCTTCCCCCCACACAAATGGAGATTATAGTCCAAAAACAACTCTTAAGGTTTATCTCATCCTCATCTATTTTTCAAATGAAAAACTTAAGGCTGAGGTCTGTGGCCACGTAAATTTGTCAATACTTCCCTTTCTTCCTTTTGTGTCCTTTTCCCCAGTTGTTCTCTCTTCCCCCTTCTTTCATCTTTACGCCCATCTCTATTTTGCTGCTTGCTTACTTTCTTACATGGCTTGTGGTGTCAACTGCCAAAGCAACACTTACTTAAAATAAAAGTGATTAATAGTTCCATTGGCCACATTTCAGACATACTGTATATAAAGCAAAAATCTGTGGGACTTCCAGTAAAGATGGTGATATGAAAAGCTCCGGACAAAGCTAGTTTTCCTAAGAAAGTCTCCATTACAGATGTAAAAGGTCAGCAGATGAAGCAATAAATAATAACACCAATAAACCCCTTCATACAGCCCTAGACTGAACAATATAACCAAACCTGCATATGGCTCTGGTTAGGGGTCCATCAGCAAGGCCTGAAACCAACATGATCTCTAGTTAATGGGACCTAAGCCAGGAGGATCTCAGCTCTGACCTGGAAGAGTCTTATCGAAGTGAGAGAGCCACCTCCCAGTTGGTGATTTCCCAGTGAGTTTCTGAACAAGCAAGGAATAAAGATCACACATTTATTAAGCACTTAGTAAGTGCCAGGCCCTATGTGGGGCCTTGCCTTGGGTCTAGAAATACAATTTTTGAAACAATCCCTAATCTCAAAAAGCTTATTTAATCAGGATGATTAAAAAACCTAAAATGGAGAATTCTGATCACATAATATTGAAATATTTTTGTAGAAACAAAATAAATCCAGTTAGGATTAGATTATTTATTCCTTTCCAGAGAGTGAACCAGGAAGGAAATCCTCCAGAATACCAAGTCAAATCCCAAGATGGATGCAAAGAGTTTTCTCACAATTGTACTTCTCAAGCAACCCATATATCTTATCTGAAAATTGGCCCCATACTGATAATCAGTTATTGTTTCCAAGTCCTCTGATTGTTTACAGACACTCTGGGGAGTGGAACACCTCCTTTGTTGATTTTAGGAAGTTGCATCTGTTCACTTTTTCCTCTCCCAACTTATAAAGTCCCTAATCTTTAAATCAATTAGAAATCAGAGTATCTAATGACATAGGGTTTCTTTTTAGTTAATTGTCCTAACTAGTTTTTTTATGTATAAAAAGTCTGTTTCCCCCTTTATTCAGGTGGGCTCAGTCCTAAACCAAGGAAAGGTCCTGGTCCCAATTTGTTAAGCAATTAGCATGCTCTGCTTAATAAATCAAAATGCTCAGAAGCTCAAATCTTTGCTTTTTCAGTCACTTCACCTTTCACCCCACCACCCCCATATAAATAAATGCATATTAAAACAACCCGAAGTTATACCTCACATTCCACACACTGGCAAAGATGATAAAAATGGAAAATGACAATTGCTAGAGGGGCTATGGAAACTCAGGTACACTAATGCTCTAGTGGTAAAATTATGAAGGGGTCCAACCATTCTGGAAAGTAATTTGAAACTATGCCCAAGAATTCACTAAACTTCTTATTTGTTGTTGTTCAGTTACGTCCAAATCTCTATGACCCCATGCTGTTCATGGAATTTTCTTGGCAAAGATAATGGAATGGTTTACCATTTCCTTCTCTAGTATGCATAGCCTTTACATCAAAGAACTGAAAAGAAAGTGAGTGCCTATCATATGCTAAACAAATTATGGCATATAAATGTAATGAGATATTATTGTATATATCCCTAAGAAGGAAAGAAGCAGATGTAAAGAAACCTGGAAATACTAATAGGAGTTGATTCACTTACATGAAGTTGGGGGGGAAGAGTGTACAAAAAAATAAAAGATCATTAATGAAATATTTTAATATTTATGGAAGCATGCAATAGGAAGTTCAGAAAGAGACATAGGCTTCACCATGTTAAATATGTATGTTTTTAAAAGCTGTAGATAATAGATTCATGGTTCACATATACCCAGTCTTTTCTTTTCTGACCTTTGTTCATGCTTGCTGATTGTCAATTTCATAATAAAAAGTCTTAAAGAAGAGGGACAATGGTGATAAATTCTGTTTTAGACTTGCTAAATTTGAGGTACTAGTGGGAAAACCTAGTAGAAATGCTGAGCAAACTTTTGGAAAGAAATGAAAAGTGTTTAGGAGGAAAGACACAGATTTGATAATCATATGCACATACGAAAAACCTCCAGGATCCACCAAGATCATGAAAGGTGACAGTATAGAGAGATGTGAGTATGGAGGGTCAGACTTCCACATGTAGGAGAGAACAAGAGGTAAAGAAATAAATGAACTAAAGACTAAAGAACCAAAGTGGAGCTCTACTGAAGGCAAAGAAAGAGAAACTTTCAAGAAAGATGGACAAGAGCACACAGAAACTAGTAAAGTCATTTCTATCACTAGTCCTAGCACAGTGTTTTTATACAAATGCTTCTTTCCTTCATTCTATTCAAGGGTCAAACACTTGAGAAGGATCATGGATTATCAAAAGACAGAGAAAATACCTTTGACAAGGGTAAGATGGTAGCTTGGCAGAGTGGAAGGACCCCTGGATATAAGTTGCTAAATTCAATTCCAGTTCTGCTATGTCCTCCCAGGGACATCAGTTTACTCCCCATACTCTCAACTCCTTCATCTGTAATTGAAGCTGTTACACTAGAGCTGTGTTGGTGAACCTATGGCACATGTGCCAAAGAGTGCCAGAGGGGGCTGCTCCCTTCCCCCTCTCCATCCATGCCGGAAAACTTTCCTCACTTCTCCTACCTATCTGTCCAGCAGCCCAATGGGAGTGCTTCCTCCCTCCCCTGTCTGGCATAAGGCCAGAGCTCCCACTCAGCGTTTGGGTTGCAGTTTGGGCACTCAGCCTCTAAAAGGCTCACCATCATTGGACTAGAGCAGGGGTCGGCAATGTATGGCTCTCAAGCCATATCTGGCTCTTTTGAGGGCCAGATATGGCTCTTTCTGCAGGAGCCATAAAGTCAATTTTTTTCAGGTGCTATTACAGGAGCGCCCACTGTTACAGGAGTGCGCACTGTGAGTACTGTACGGCTCTCACGAAATTACATTTCAAAAAATGTGGCATTTATGGCTCTCACGGCCAAAAAGGTTGCTGACCCCTGGACTAGAGTCTGAGATGTTGTCCCAGCTATGTCCCTCACTAACTATGAGATGCTGGTCTTGTCACCAAGCAACTCTGGACCCAATTCTCATCTATAAAATGATTCTTTATCTACTTAAACAAGAAAGTTGTAAGGATATGTTTTATAAATTTTAACCTTCAATGGAAACCAAAATTATGACAGGCAGTATGGCCTGATTGGGAAAAACCCAAATCTGGGTTCAAATCTCAGCTTATTCCTATGTGAATTTGGGTAAACAATTTCTCTTCGTTAGGTCTCAGTTTTGTCAACAAAACTGAAATAACTTTCCAGGTCCCTTCCAGCTCTATATGAGGCAACTACATGGTACAGTAGATAATGTTCTGATTGACTCAAGGTCAAACCCAACTTCATATACTAGCCGTGTGGCCTGGGCAGGTCACTCAACTTGAATGCCTCAATTTTCTTATTTGTAAAATGGGGAGAGTAACAGCCATTTACATTCACAGTGTGGTTTTGAGAATCTTCCTAGGATCATTGTGAGAATAATATAAAATATCTATAAAGAACTTTACAATCCTTAAAATACTATATAAATGCTATTATATCTATGAGGCAGCTAGGAGGCACAATGAATAGTGCCTGCCCTAGAGATAGGACTGGAGTTCAAATCCAATCTCAGGCACTTATCAGCTGTGTGACCCTGGACAAGTCATTTAACCATGTTGTGCCTCTGTTTCCTCATCTCTAAAATGAGCTGGAGAAGGAAATGCTAAACTGTTCTTGTATCTTTGCTGAGAAAACTCCAAAAAGAGTCATGAAGAATGGGACTAATCAACCAAAAAAAAAAAAAAGTATATCTATGATCCTATGACCTTTAAAATAATTTTCTATCTTAATTCTTCTATCAAATATAAGGCCCATTTCTGTTCTAAATACTTATGATTAAGAGATCCTTAGTAACTAAAAGGAATAGTTTTAGCAGAGCAACAGGAATGGAAGCCAAACTGTAACAGGATGAGGGAGTGAATGAATAGTAAATTAGACTCAGATACAAGTAATACTTTCTAAGAATTTAATAGTAAGTGATACAAGAAGGTGATAAGAGATTTGAGTGTTTAGCAAAATCAATGTTTTAAATTAGAGAATGAGTATTATTTTATTGTTTCCTTTAAAAAAAAAAAATACTGGGTCTCCCCATCTCACCCAGGCTAGAAGTGAGTGGATTACTCAAGGTCTGAAACTACTGCTGATCAGCCTGAGAACTCTGGCTTGTCCCATTTCTAATCTGGTCTGGTAAGGCAAGTTGGTGGCCATACCATTGCCAAAGTTGGTGACACTTGATCATCAAAGTCCATAGCAGCTCAAGAGAGCTATCCACAGCTTCTGATTGCAAATGTAACTGCCTTTTCAAAGCCAGAAGTATTCTGGAAATATCTGTATTCAATTATATATGATTCTTCTTTGCTTATTAAACTGCAGGCTGAAGAAACAGCATACGTAGCACAGGAGCTAGAGAACTGACCTCCAAACCAAAAGCTTTTGAGTTTCAATTTCACCTTCTGACAATTCCTGGCTATGTGATCATGAGTAAGGCACTTAAGGTCTCAGAGCTCCAGGTCATTCTCTAAAACTCTTAATTTTCAGAGAATTTTCAGTAGGGCCATCCACAAGCAGGGCTGTACCCCATACAAGTAAAATAGCAGGTCAGTCTCCATTTCTATTAAACCACATTATTTATCATTTTTTAAAATGCATATCCTCATATGCTTGTTCACTCTTTCCCAAAGTACTTCTCACTGCATCTGACAAAGAGAAATCTCCAAAACACACCTCAAATATCAACATTTCTTCTTGATAGGTCAAACTTCAATGAACTTACCTGGTTCTTCTTTTAACATACCATCCTATGGGTCCCTTTAGCATTTGTTTTCCAGGTCTCTTCTTCATTCCAAAATAAGAAATATTTTCATTAGTCCATTAATTTATATTTCTACATCGAATTTCATTTTCTACTATGCTTAAATTTATAATCCTGAAGATAAAAGCTAGAATTAGCTAGTTGGCAAAGTTAGAATAGTCTGTATCAAAAATTCTTCCCCAAAAGTCTGTGACACACTCTCCTACAAATTCGGAGACAAGTCAGGGGAAGGTGGGCTCAAATTTAGAAATTATATGTAATTAAGAGTATCTCACAGCCACTGGTTGGATGGACATTTTCTTCCTTCCCAGTGTTCTCATGAAGTTTTCCTGAGATGGGTGTAACTCTTTGCTGAGCCCCAGAAGGGAGCCCTCATGGAGTCCTGAAGTCAAACTTCTTTCCATCCCAGAAGGTCCTACTCTCTGAAGCTGCCTCCTTTAACTCCCTACTAGATGCCTCGTTTGTTACCTGCCTGGTCTCTTTGGTCAAAGGAGGGTCAGGGAATTCAATAGTCCCTCTGGTACCACTACCCCACCCTCCTGCTGACTTCTGTGTCTGGCCCCTCAGCATATTTCCAAAGCATAATTCTCAAAGTATCTTGCCTTGTGTAACTTCTTCCCTGATATGAGCCCAGAAGTATGTACCATTCTTTCAAACCATCCCAATACATTTCACCCACAGTCTGAAGCACCTATTTTACACTTCTGAATGATGACTCCACAGAGGTGTCTGGAGAATGCTGACACTTAGTTTACACATTTGGCTGATTCTATAATTCAGAGTCCTTCTCACCCACTAAAGGTATCAGCATAAAGTGTCTTGTTAGTGACATTAATTGGAGTACTCTGACACAGGGGTAGTCCCTGCATAGTTTTTATACTTTACAAAGAAATTTCACAAACATCATCTATTTTTATACTCACAACAGCACTGTATAGACAATATCATCCTCTCCATTTTAAAGATTAGAAAAATGGCTGAGAGTCAGTTTTTTTCCAAAACCCACACAGCCACTAAGTGGCAGAATTGGCAGCTGAAGCCAGGTCTTCTAATTCCCGGTCCAGCTTTTGGGGAATCAGTGCTCTGACACAATCACCACCTTTAAATTCTCTTTTTGGAATAGAAAATAATCTGATTCTCCAGCAGAATTTAAACTCTTTGAGTGCAAAATTTCCTAGCAGAGTGCCTTAACCAAAGTGCTCAGTAAATGCTGAATTACATTGACCCGATTTCCTAGAAGTAGACCAAAACCAATCCAAATGTTCATGGGGACTGTCACCCAGATGTGTACCTTTATTGTTCACAGGCAACATGTCTCCACCTCAAAATACAAATGTGCTTACAGATGTGACGGAAAGGCCACCTATAAACCAATTAAGCAATTTCTTGCAATTCATTTAATTTCTCTTCTTCAATTTTTCTGTGAAAATAGTGTCTGAACCTATCATCCTTCAGAGGATGCTCCAATAAATAAAAAAGATAACTGAAAAGTGACTTCAGCTCTTTTAAATGGAAATTCTTCCATGAGTTCTAGGAAAAAGTTCTACAATGTAAGCTAATGATTTCTTTTCAAATTCTCACGGAGGCTAGAATAAATACACAGCTGATAAATGAAGATATATATATATATATATACCAATTGGTATATTGTTTGGGTATGGGGTAGAGAGAAGAAATAACCTGCCTTTATGATTTATGATATATTTACAAATATTGTAATCTGGCTAAAATTTATAAGAGAAAAGTCAATCCATCCTAATAATAACTCATAAGACTTTAACTGACTTTTACATTTTAATTATTGATTGTGTGGAAATTACAAGAAAACTAAACTTTTATAGTTCTATAAGAAATGTTTCATTCAGCTTTTCAGCAAAATCAGTTTTTGGTTGTCAAAGACATATACTTTACAAATATGTATGTGTTCCAATTACATCACAAAAAATGTTGAAGCATAGAGTTGCTAGAATTTTGCTTCTTAAAAATGCTGCAAAACCTTGTACTTTTAACAATTTATGTGCTTTTGAATGTTTGCTAGTATACTTTTATACAACAAACATTTAAGGTAGACACCATCAAAGTAGCTATACTATAAAGAGCCCTTTACTAAGAAGTCGGAGTTCTGGGTTTGAGAGTCAGTACTGACATGGGCTGTGTAACCCTGGGAAAATCATTTAACCAGAGCCTGAGCCTCGATGTGTCACCAATATTAATACATGTATGGCCTACCTCACTAGCTAATTATAAAGATTGTGTAAACCTTGAAGCATTATTGTTTAGGGGGAAAGTCCATCAGTACATGTATTTTTTAAAACTTTTTTTAGTTTTTGTTCTGTTACATCAATCAATAAACATTTGGTAAGTGCCTACTACATGCCAGGTACCCTGCTAAATGCCAGGCATACAAACAGAGGCAAGGTGGACCCCGTCCCCAAAAAGCTCACAATCTAATGGGGGAGATAACATGCCTACAAACATACAAAATAATCTATATAAAGAATAGGAGATAATGGACAGAAGAAAGGCACTGGAATGTAGGGGGAAGGGGAAAATCAGAAAGGCTTTTATAAAAGGGATTTTTGAAACCAGGAAGTTCAGCCAGCAGATTTGAGGAGGGAGACATGAGGAGACATGGGGAGCAGCCAGAAAAAATCCTGGAGCCAGAGATGGAGTGGCTGGTTCTTGGAACAGCCAGGAGGTCAGTGTCACTGGAGGGAAGAAGTAAGGTTTAAGTAAAAAGCCTAGCAAGGCAGGAGGGAGCTAGGTTATAAAGGACTTTGAAGGACAAACAGAGCATTTTGTATTTGATCCTGGAAGCAAAAGTTTCCTGAATAGAGAAGTGACATGATCAGACCTTCGATTTAGAAAAATCACTTTGGTAGCTAAGTGGAGAAGGGACTGGAGTAGGGAGAAACTCAAAGCAGGGAGACACACCAGTTCAGGTGTGATGTGAGGAGAGTCTGAACCAGAGGGATACCAACCAGAGGAGAGAAGGTGGCAAATACAAGAGATATGGCAAAGATGAAACTGACAGGCTTTGCCAACAACTTGGGTATGAAGAGATAGTAAGGAGTCCAAAATGACTCCTAGAATTCAAGCCTGACATTAACCCTCAATGTTACAGACCACTTTAAGCAGTCTGGTGAAGCTCTATGGACTCTTTAAAATAATATTTTTAAATGCATATAAATACATAGGATTACAAAGGAAACCAATTCTACCAAAATAAAGTCTCAGATTTTTTCCCATATGAGTTCACTGACACCCTGAAATCTATCTAGGACCTCAGGTCAAGAACCTTTGATTTAAAGCAATTTAACAGGGGGCATCTGGGTGACTCAATGGATTGAGAGCCAGGTCTAGAGGTCGGAGGTCCTGGGTTCAAAAGTGACCTCAGACACTTCCCAGCTTTGTGACCCTGGGCAAGTCATTTATCCCCCATTGCCGAGTCCTTACCAATCTTCTGCCTTGGAGCCAATACACAATACTGATTCTGAGACAGAAGGTAAAGGTTTAAAAAAAAATAACTTATTATTTAAAAAGTTATTTAACATCAACATATGAAAATCATAATAAAACATCAGGGGCTCAAAATACTTGAATTGCAGATGATACAAAGGGCCATGGAAAGACACTAACAGGTATAGGAGGGCAGCATATTACTAATCACTTCCTAACCAAAACCTTGGACCTAGTCCCTGGCTCTGACAAGTGAGCTAGGTCCCAATCTATCTAGGAACCAGGCCTCCAGGTCATGCTCTCCAACCCCCCCTACCCACACCTCCAGCCCTCTCCAACCCTCAGGCTCATCTTTAGGTACTCTCTCCCCACATTACAATTAAGTTCTTTGAAGGGCACCCTATTATATTTTTATAACACAGCCTAGTAATTAGAAACCATTGAATAAATGCTTTATCAACTTAAGGATGACAGGTGAGATAATTGGTTAAAAAAAACACAGTATGAAGAACCAAAAATTCCTTGTATTTTGTGGGTAAGTTATAAGTAATTATATGTATAAATGTCTTCCCCAATAGAATGTAAGCTCCTTGGGAGGCAAAGGCTATTTCACTTTGGGGATTTTTTTCCTCAGCATTGTAGCACAGTGGCTAGCACACAGAACGTGACTAAAAATGCCTGTTGATGATGTGACTGGAATAGGAGGAGAGCCCTCATGTTTTGAAAACAAAAGAATATAGACACTCCTAGCTCAACATTGGTATCAGTGAAATATTTTTCAAAAAGAGGACTCATCTCTAGCACATGGCATATCTCTTCTATGGAGAATTTACACCAAGACACAGATAAGAATCACACAGAATGAAAAGAATAGACACAATGTATATTCATTTTGCCATTTTAAAAATAGGTATGAGAGTTGCAGGGAAAAGAATTTAGATATCTAAAGAGCACAGGATTTATCCTCAAAAGATCTGAGTTTGAGTTCTGGCTCTCTTTCTTCAACCATCTTGAGCATTTATCTACCTGCCTCTGCCTCCACTTTTCTTTAACTTTATTATAAAATAAGGACCTGAACTAGACTGCCTCCAACATCTCTTCCAGCTTTAAATACTATAAACCTATGACAGATTCAGCACTCAACTACATACATCACTAGTAATTCATAAATGAAGCATATAAACTTAGGACACTGATTTACAAATTCTTATATGCTCTAATAAGAAATTCTACTGATTCTTAAAAAGCAGAGTTACCTCAAATACTGCTCACATTAAGTTTATTCTAATGAAATGTAAAGAGTTATTTGGCACTACAATGTAAATTATTACTCTTCACATAAGAGTTATCATGAGTTATTTACTTCTTTTTCCTTAAAATATTAACTAGGGGGGGTAGGGGGGGTGACAGCTGAGTAGCTCAGTGGATTGAGAGTCAGGCATAGAGATGGGAGGTCCTAGGTTCAAATTTGACCTCAGACACTTCCCAGCTGTGTGACCCTGGCAAGTTGCTTGATCCCCATTGCCCACCCTTACCACTCTTCCACCAAGGAGCCAATACACAGAAGTTAAGGATTTAAAAAAATATATTAACTATCATGTGTTAAAACTCAGGTAATAAAACATAAATATGAATGGATATATGCCAGAAAGTTTTTTATCCAAAAAGAAGCATAGCAGTATCTCTTTTTTGTGGAATAACTAAAAAACAAGAACAAAAAGGAGTTATTTTTTCTTCTAGAGGAATTCAAATACTGAACTAATAAACATCTTTTGTCTTGTCACCAGCCATCAATGACTCTGAATAAGAATAAGGCTGTCTGATTTTGTACAACTCAGCCTTAAATCCAACTATTGTCACATCAGTGATGTCGCTTTGGTCCTCTATGAGTAAAAAGGACAACTACCCCTATAATCACAATAATGATTAATATAAAATTCAATTGAAGCATTTAGCATCATACCACATTACCAAACCATCATATTTCTGAGAATACAAATTCTGTGCAAACAACATTGACACACACAGTATAATAAATAACAAATGTTACCACAACAAGACCTCATAAAACTGGTATAACATTTAACAGTATCAAATGTTTATTGGTCTCCAAACAGGCTATTTTTCCTCAAATTTGTGACTGAACCATGATTAAAAAATAAATTAAAATTAACAAAAAGTAAATAGAATATAAATTAAAAACAAAAAAAAAAAGGAGTAACAAGGAAAAACCAAGATTTTCCTTAAGAAAACATACATTTAGTCACCCAGGAGTTTGGAACATTCTATTAGCTCTACAAATTATGTAACCATTTTGCACAGAAGGTGACAATGAGGCAAAGACTGGATCAATATAGTAGTAAATAACAACTGCTAAATTTCCTCCAAAATAAGACTGCTGATCACCTCAGTACTTTAATTTACTAAGTATTAACCTCTCACATGGCAAGTGAAAACATTAAGTCATCATTCTACAGATTTCCCATCTTAAAACTGTACAAAGTCACACCAGGGCTGAAATGTCAGTGTTAAAAGTTTATGCCTATGGTTTTCCCCTTTATTCACCTTCTCCCCTTCAGAAAAGTTTTCTAAGATTAAAAGCTTTTTTTTCTCTCTCCTATTTTTTCCCCACCAGGAGCCTGATTCATTGAAACCTTAGGAGAGTTACTTTTAAGCCTTAGTGACTTCATCTGCCAAATAACTGTAACTCTTAAAAAAATAAGTTCATGGACTGAAAATTTGAAATCCTTTATGAAAACTATGGAGAACTTAGCACAATTACATATGGGTACACATTAGTAAGTTCTCTTTTATCCCAAAAGGGGACTGTGACACAGTCCAGGCAACACTGAGCAGTGGGAGTGAAAGGAGCAGAGCCAGAAGAACATTGTACACAGAGACCAATACACTGTGGTAAAATAGAATGTAATGGGCTTCTGTACCAGCAGCAATGCAATGACCCAGGACAATTCTGAGGGATTTGTGGAAAAGATGCTACCCACCTTCAGAGGAAGAACTACAGGAGTGGAAACAGAAGAAAAACAACTGCTTGAACACATGGGCTGAGGCGGACATGATTGGGGATGTAGACTCGAAACTACTACACCAATGCAACTATCAACAATTTGGAAATAGGTCTTGATCAATGACACATGTTAAAACCAGTGGAAATGCGCAGCGGCTATGGGAGGAGGTGGGGTGTGAAGGAGAAAGTAGGAGCATTAATCATGTAACCATGTTAACTTTTCTAAAAAATAAATATTAAAAAAAAAAAAAAAACCGCTGAGCACTGGGGTAGGGAAACTTGACCTGGGTTCGAGCTTCACCTTCATCCACTGGCCAGTTCCAGTTCCACCTCTGATCTGCAGTGGCCCTGGGAGGGGCTGAAAGGTGTACAACCCTTCACTAAGCTAGTGAGCTCTGAGGCTACAGCAAGAGGAAAGCAGTATTATCTTCATTATTAGAGGATTTTCTACCTCAATGAAACAAGAGAGTTTCTAGCCATCTATGCAGAGCGCAAAGGGCCCAGAGAGGCTATCCTAACCCTTTCTCTTCATTTCCCAGGGGAGGACATTGAAGCCCAGAGAGTTTGAGTTCATTTACCCAGTCACACTGGTAGTAATTGTCAGACGCTGCATCTGAACCCAGGTCTTTTTACTTCAGAGAAGGGTGCTCTTTCTAGTGCGAAAGCATATAAAGACAAGCAGACTCAACAAAGAGGGGGGGCCCCAAGCCCTCTGGGACTGCTATGTAACTCTGAGCAAGTCACTTTATTTTTTTAAAAACCCTTCGTTCGAATCTGCCTTCGAATCGAGATCATTTCCAAGGCAGAAGAGCAGTAAGGGCTATGCAACTGGGGTCAGTCTCACACACAGCTAGGAAGCGTTAGAGCCCAGATTTGAACCCGATCTTGTAAGTGATACTCAGAATGGGGGAGGGGGAGTCCAAGCCATTAGAGCTGTGTAAGGGATAGGCAGTGGGGGTTAAGTGACTAGTCCAGGGTCACGTCTCCAGGCCTGGCACTCTGCCCCGACAAGTCACCTTAACCTTAGCAGGCACTGGTACTCTGGGAGCGGGAGGGCTTCTCCGGCATTTCAGGGCAATCACGGGTCACCCCCACTCAGACACGGTCCTCCCCCAGCCCGGGGAGGCAGGAGCTCTCTCAGCCCGCATTTTCCCGAGGCAGGATCGATCCTTAACGCTGCCTGACCCTGGTTTGTACAGCGCACAGAGCCGGCCACCGTGCCCAGACGCCCGGAGCTTCTGCTCCCCGCGGCCAGGTTGTCCCCCGCTGGGCGCCCTGGCCCGCCTCTCAGAGCCGGCCTCGAACTTCACCTTGGGCGTCCCCGGCCAGGCAGGGGGTTAATCAGTAACCGCAGCAGCCGGCGGAACCCGCGGGAGGCGCTGCCCAAGCCCGCCCGGCGCCGCAGGTTCTCGGGGGAGACGGCGGCACGAGTGCCGAGGCTTGCGAGGTGGACGCCTAGGAAAGGCCCCTGGGGGTCGCGGGTCCCGCAGCATGCAGCGACCCCTCCACTCGCACTTCCTCACCTCCCACCCCACCCCAGGCGGCGCCTCGGGGAGAGGAGGCGCGGGCGGGCAGAGGCAGAGGGGGCGGTGCTGCGACTCGCGCTCCCCCTCCCTCCCTTTCCTCTTCCCCCTCCCCCTCCGGCTTCAGCCGATACTCACCTGACCGAAACCCGCCGCGGAGAGACTCTCCCCTCCACCACCAGCCACGAGCAGCTGGGGCGCAGGGACTACGGGAGAAAGCAGGAGCCGCAGCTATCCCCGGCCGACGCCGCGCCGCTTCTGGCCCAGCTCGGCGTACTGCGCTGGGGGAAGCCGGCGGAAGAGTCGGACACTGCGCCTGCGCCGCGGGGACCGGAGCCGGCAAGAGGGACCAAACTCCCCACCCCGCCCTACCCCGCCCCCCACCTGACTCCCTTTCCCCCTTAGAGTGGAGGGGCAAGGCAGCCCGGTTTGTCCCGAGGGCCAGGCGCGCTTCGGCGCCCCCTGGCGCCAAGAGGAGTTCCGTGCACGCGCCCCGGGCACCGCAGGTTCTTCGGGCCCCAGGTGTCTGGGGCTGGCTGGGGTGGTTTCCCCGGGAACAGTCACGAGTCGGCGCAGAGCTCTCTTGACTTGGGGCCAGGCTTCCCAATGTCACGCGAGCTTCTAAGAGTGTTCAAGTGAAAAAGAAAGCACCCGAAAGAACTCTCCAGCTTATAGAATCGGGGCTGCTAGAAATAACAGTGCGGCGTGGGCTCCTCTGAGCTAGAAGAGGAGAGGCAAAGAGCATCCCTCCAACATGGAGAAAAAGCACACTCGTTCCCTCCGTCCTCCATCCTCTTTCCAGGAACTGCTCGGAAGAAAATGTATTTTTTAAAGGTGGCTTCTTCCATGAAGGCTTCTTATCGGTACTATTAAACTTCTCTGGCAAGCTTACAGTTCCAGATCTTCCAAAGAGAAAAAAAGGGGGGGGAAAGGCAAAGATCGAAAAGTAGCCATTAAAGGAAATACATAGGTGTGGATATGAGACCCAATTTTTTTATTGAAAATTTTTTTAATTACTCAATTTCTGTCTTATAATCGATACAAGACAGGCAATCGGGGTTAAATGACTTGCCCAGGGTCACAAGTTAGGAAAGGTCTGAGGTCACATTTGAACCCAGGACCTCCCATCTCCAGCAATGGGGTTCTGTCTACTGAGGAACCCAGCTGTTCCAAGAACACTCTTGTTCTCGAGCTCTCTTGACTTGGGGCCACACTTGCCAAAGTCAGGAAGCTCCATAGTCTGTCCAAATAAAAAAAAAAAGCACCGGAAAGAATTCATCAACCTACAGAATGGGGACTGTAGAAATAACCACGCTGCATGGGTTCCTCTGAGTTAAGATCATAGATGCAGAAGCAGAAGAGACCTCAGTGGCCTCTAGTTGGATAGTTCCACAGTTAGTTTACCTGAGTAATATCAATCAACTGACATTTATTAAGCACCTGCTATGTGCCAGGCACTCTGCTAAGTGCAAAGCATACACAATAATGTTCATAGAAACATAGATCTAGAAGGAGGAAAGGAAAATACAAATATTGAGTGCCTATTAGGTCAGGCACTTGACAAATACCTCATCTGATTCTCAAACAACGCTAGAAAAAAGATGCTATTATTTTCCTCATTTTACATTTGAGGAAATTGATGCAGACAGGTTAAATGACTTGCCCAAGATCATAGAGGTAATAAGTATCTAAAACTATTTGAACTCAGGTTTTCCTGATTCCAGGTCCAGTACTCTATCCACAAGAATCTAGTCAACAAGCATTTAATAAGACCTACTCTGTGGGGGCAGCTAGGTGACTCAGTGGTTAGAGAGCCAGATCTGGAGATGAGAGGTCCTGCATTCATATGTGACCTCAGACACTTCCTAGGTGACCAGTCACTTAACCGAATTGCCTAGCCTTTACCATTCTTCTGCCTTGGAAGGAATACTTAGTACCCATTCTAAGACAGAAGGTAAAGGGTTTTGTTTGTTTGTTGTAAGACCTAGTATGGGTCAGAGACTATGCCAAACCCTGGAAATACAAAGGGAAAAAAATTAGCCCCTGTTTTTCAGAGGCCATCTAGTCTAACCTCCACAATTTACATCCCATAAGAGATATAAAAGCCCTGGGCTCAAATTCAGTCTATGTGACTACATGCATGTAATTAAGGACATTATATTTACATAAGATCATACATAGATCCTGAGCCAGAAGAGACCTCAGAGACTACTAACAAGTCCTACCCCTTCATCTGACATTTCACAAGGGACTTTGGCTCTAGTTAAAGTGACTCATAAATGGTAATGGGTATGTGTATGCATGACACACTGCCTTGGAATGTGGCGCAATTCAGTTTAACCAACATTAATTAGCATCTCTTAACAATCAAAAAACATTAAGTACCTGCAAAGGTGTGCCAGCCACTGTTCTAGGGCAGTGATAGGCAAACTACGGCCCCTGAAATGTTCCATCTGGTGGGGAGACATTATTCCTAATCTGACGAATACGCTGAACAGGATACAATACAATGAAACTTCCAAAGAGTTGCCTTAGAAACAGACTGACAGATGAGCATTTCCTTTCCTTTGGCCCCCTCTTTACAAAGTTTGCCCATCATTGGGGGATGGGGATGCAGAGAGGATGGGTCCTTGCTCTGGAGCAATCATTGCCCGAGATCACTCTCACGTGTGAATGTTATTTGTAATACCCCCAAAGACCCGTGGGGATACAGGAAATGGTAAACATTCCTTGTCTGTCCGGAGGCCACCACAAAACACCCATCCTCATCAGCCTCGCCATTAGAATGGTATGCAGCAGGGCTCCCTCCTCTGCCCTCGCAATTTGATGATGAGAAACCATGATTCATTCTGTTGTCAGTCAAGAAACAATTCTGAAATGCCCATTAGGTTCAAACCAATGGTGCTTTTGATCTAGCTGGGACAATCAGCACGAACCAACTGGATGGCATTTCAGTTTTGATGACCACAGGGTTGGGGGTGGGGGGTGGGAGGTTGTGATAGAGGGGATCCCTGGGTAAGCCGCACCTGAGCTAACTCCACTCAGAGTTCCCTTCTAACTCAGAATCTGTAACAGTTGAAATGTAATATTAATAAATGTAAAGTCCCACACCTGAGATCAAAATACTAAATGGGGAGGGAGAGGGGGCGGGAGGGGAGAAAACCTGCTCCTAAGAAACAGGGGGAAATACCCAAAGGCTCTAATGGACTTCAAACTCAGTCTGAAACAGCAATGTTGTATGCCTAATAAAAGAACTAATGAAATTTAAGCTGTACTGATAGTCCTCACATCTGTGTGTATATATGTGTGTGTGTGTGTGAGAGAAAGAGAGACAGAGAGAGACAGAGAGAGAGACAGAGAGACAGAGACAGAGAGACAGAGAGAACGAACAGACAGAAGTGGGGGGAGGGAGGGAGAGATGAAAAGAGAGACAGAGAAAGAGAGAAGGAGAGAGAGAGAGAAAGAGAGAGAGAACAGACAGACAGAAGTGGGGGGAGG
>NC_058134.1:267148475-267159170 GCF_016433145.1 Gracilinanus agilis
GCGCTGAGAGAGAGAGAGAGAGAGAGAGAGAGAGAGAGAGAGAGAGAGAGAGAGAGAGAGAGCGCAAAACAGTTTTAATCTGCTACACATACCACAGAAAATTTTTAAGGACCCAAAGATGTTTAGTAAGAAAAGAAGATTTAAAAGGTTCTAATAGCTGTCAAAATATTTGAAGGGTTGTCAGATACAAAAGGAAATCAGCTGGATAGCTGGGTAAGTGGGGGGTGGACTCACAGAGCAAACTATGACCACTTAGTAGAAGTAAAAAGAAGAAAAATTTCACCCCCATGTAAGGAAACCGATCCTACCAATTAGAATCAACCCAAAATAGAAGAGACAGCCTTTGACAATAGTGACTCCTCTATAAATAGAGGTGGCTTAGCAGAGACTGAATAGGATTCTTGATTTAGTTAAGCTTTGTATTAGATTAACTCTTAAAAAAACTCTTCTTAGTATCAGTTCTTTTCTTTTTAACCCTTACCTTCCATTTTACAGCCAATATTGTGTATTGGTTCCAAAGCAGAAGATTGGTAAGGGCTAGGGAATGGGAGTTACACAGCCAGGAAGTATCTGAGGTTCAGTTTGAACCCAGGACCTCCCATCTCTAGACCTAACTCTGAAATCACTGAGCTACTTAGTTGCACCCCCTAAATATCCAAGACAAAAGAGTAGAAACGGCTAGGAAATAGAAGTCAAGTGACTTGCCCAGGGTCACACTGCTAGAAATGACTGAATCACATTTGAACCCAGGTCCTCCTAACCCCAGGCCTGACTCACTAGCTACTGTTCTACCTAGCTGCTCCTAAATTAACTCTTCGGTCTCTTCTAACTCAGAGATTCTTTGGTTCTTTGGTTGTATCTGACAACCCTTCAACTATTTTGAGAGCTATCAGTACCTCTTAAGTCTTCTCTTCTGTCTAAACATGGCTAAGTTCTTAAAGATTCTAGTTTAATTAGTTCAATTATCATTGCATTTTAGTTTCCATACACAAGCATACTAAAATTCTTTCCAGGATGATTTTTTTTGACTAGGACCTCAGATTTCACTGGTATGAGGAACTGTCAATAAGGAAACTTCTACGAAAGCAGACTGGCATTTGTTCTACATTTATGGTTGCCGAGGAATCTGAGCTGTTAGGTGATTTGTCCGGGCTCACATGGCCAGGGCATGTCTTCCTGACTGAGTTTGGATCCACAACTCTTATGGCCTCTCCTGGGATAGTCGCCACAAAATAAATCCTTTAGGAAATGTGAATTTTTATTTGCAAAATATCATTTTTCTTTCTATTAAAAGGTGAATTTTTCCATAAACTTTTGAGTGAAACTTTCTAAAAAGCTTAAATTTGTAGTTGCCTCTTTGTTTTAATAATCTCTTATTTTGTTTCTCAATTATGTAAAAAAAAACATTTTTAACCTTTTTTAAAAGTTTGAGTCAAATTCTCACCCTCCACACCTCCTTCCCTCTCCTCCCTTTTCCCTAAAACAGAAAGCAATCTAGTATAGATTTTATAGAGTAAAACATTTTTCCATTTTGGTCATTTTGTTAAAGAGAACTTATGAGTGTGAATTTTTCTTCCTTTTCTATTTAGGAAAAGAAAACATTTTAAATGTCCATTAAGTTAAATAAAGTCTATTATGTAATATTGCTCAATTTTAAGCTTTCTAAAATAAGAAACAAAGATAGCCCATTCTGAAGCCCATGATGGAAATCTGAAGTGGGGAAAATGAATGGAAAAATTTTAGAAATTTAAAATGTATGGGATTATGGGAACAGGGTGTACGAGAGAGTCGGTAGGTCAGACAATAAACATTTATTAAGTGCCTTATGTGTGCCAGTCACTGTGCTAAGCCCTTAGGAGATACAAGGAAAGATAAAAGACAGCCACACATAGTCTCATGGAGGAGACAGCATACAAAGAACTACATTCAGACGTGATATGTACAGGAGAAATTGGAATCAATCAATTAATATCTATTAAGAGCTTGCCTTGTACTAGGCACTGTGCTAAGAGCTGAGGATACAAACAGACATAAAAACAAAGACAGATGGGGAGGGAAAAGGTTCTTGGCACAAGGGATCCAGCTAGTAAAAATGCCTGGAGTCAGGAGATGGAATGCCTTGATAAAAGAGGTCACTGGGTATGAGGAGGTAGGGAAAGAGATAAGGCACTGAGGTGTTAAAAGACTGGAAAGGAGTCCAGATCTCACACAAACACCCTAGGAAAGGTCTAAAAACTAACCTGGCAACCCAAAATAAAAACAATCAGCTGTAAACACCCTCCCACCCCATTCAGAAAAAGTACCAGAATCCTGCTACAACTGGCAATGGAATTAAAGTCTGTGAAAGGCAAGGTGGCTCCATACCAAAAAGAACTCAACCAGAAGGCATCACTGGGGAGCTGTTGGCATGGGACACAGGGTTTCCCTCTAGACACCCCAAACTCTAGAAGTGTTCCAGGTCAAAAAGGACATAAGAAATTCCTTTCTGGTCCCTGAGAGAAACATTCCCCCTAGGACTTTCCCCTAGATCTTCAATTAACAAAGACATGCACCTTCCAGTTCTACCATCTAATCATTCCTTGAATTCCACAGATCATCCCTTATACCCCCCCAACCCAATGAATTACCTCATTCTTCACTCACCCCATCCCCACCTTCCCACCCCCCATTCTGTAACCCCTTTTGTCAAAGGGGCATAAAAACCCCAGACCCCATCCTCCTCGGGGAGGCAGTCTACTTTCCCATCTGTCTCCAGGCTGTTCAACATTATCTCCAAATGAATACATTTCTCTTTTTATTTTTAAGCTAATTTTGGAGTCTTGGATTCTTGCAAAAGGGTGCCTGTCCCAAACCTGGGTTTCACCTACAGCTCTTTTTTATTTTATTTTTATTTTTTTTAAACCCTTACCTTCCATCTTAGAATCAATACTGTGTATTGGCTCCAAGGCAGAAGAGTGGTAAGAGGTAGGCAATGGGGGTCAAGTGACTTGCCCAAGGTCACACAGCTGGGAAGTGTCTGAGACCAGATTTGAACCTAGGACCTCCTGTCTCTAGACCTGGCTCTCAATCCACTGAGCTACCCAGCTGCCCTCACTGACAGCTCTTGCACAACACTGTACCCCACATGAAAAGAGAAGAAAAGTCTCAGCCAAAGGGGAAGAAGCCCAGAAGAAAGACTCCAAGTAGCACTGAGGTAGATCAGAACCAACCTAGCATGGGTCTAAACTTTATAGGGGGACAAGGCCCAGCAATTCCTACAGGAAGTGGCACCTAGTCTTAGCCACCAAGACCAACAAGGGCCCACCCACGGCATCCAGGATTCGGGATCCAGTGCAATGTGCCACTCTCTCAATCTGGACACTGAGTCTGCTGATATGAGCAAACCAAAGCAAACAACAAAAGCTATGAAGAAATGCCTTGGATTTAGAGATGGCTTATGGGTGAACCCCAAAGAAGAAAGTCACCCACAACGAATCCAAACAAAGCATCAGATTATTTTTTTAACCTAGTTACAAGCATTATAATAGTATCTAGAAAGGCAAAACAGGAAAGAGAAGATGGAAAAGCTAGAGGGACAGTTTCAAAGGAACAAGAATGTATGAAGTGAGCAGAATAAGGAAAACAGCTTCTACAATGACTTTGCCTAACAGTGGTAAAGGAAAACAGCCTTGTAGAACTGAAGAACTCAGATCCATGCAATGGTCAGTTATGGCCCCAGAAGACTGATGATGAATCAAGCCTCTCCCCTGCTGGCAAAGACACAAGTGACTAAAGAAAGGTACAGAATGAGACATGTATTTTTACACATGGCCGACAGGTGGATTTGTTTTGCTCGACTATATCTATTTTTACAAGGTAAGAATTGTGGAAAAATAATATTGAACTATAATAATTAAGGGTAGGCAGATTTCAGTCATTACATTCAGTCTTTGTGGGCAACTAGGTGGCCAGGCCTTAGAGTTCAAGACCTAGAGTCAGGAAGATATGAGTTCAAATCTGACCTAAGACACTTACTAGTTATGTGACTCCGGGCAAGTCACTTAACTCTGTTTACTTCAGTTTCTTTATCTATAAAATGAGCTGGTGAAGGAAATAGCAAACCACTCCAGTATCTTTGTTAGGAAAACTCCAAATGGGGTCATGAAGAGTCATACCTGAAAACTGAACAACAACAGGGACTTTTATGGAACAAGAGAAACAGGGAAGAGTAGTGGGTGAATAATGAAAATAATTTTTAAATGATAATAACAAAACAAAGAATAGACTATCATGAAACGTTTAAAAAATACTCAGAAAAAAATTCAGAATATAACACAAACAAGCAGGGCAGTTCTTGTTGTGTTAAGTTAAATATACATTTCTAAAAATATTGTACATAATGAAGTTGATACCTTTGCGTATAATCCTCTCTTTCTCTTCTTTGTGTTCGAATAGTTCATGTTTTTTATGTTTGTTAAGTTCCTCCTTTTAAAAGGTTAAAGTTTTTATTCCATTGGAATATGGCATATATGGTAACAGATCAAATTATTTGTTGGCTTTTCCTTAGTTGGTTTTCTTTGTTTTATGGAAGGGTTCAATGTGTGCAAGGACAATTAGAGAAGGGAATTAGTCAGGGAATTATTGTGCTATACGAAACAAAATACATTCATCTTAGGGTTTTAAGAGTTTGTATGTGTGTGTTTGTGTTTTACAGGAAAGCGGGTGTTATAAGGAAGGAGAAGATTTGAGCATATGAGCAGGATTGAAAAAAGATGCAGAGGCAGGGAAAGGTTTTGGAATTCTGCAGAGGTAACTGAGCTGTTACTAATAGTAGAAGGGCCTGGGTCTTCAGGTAGCTAGGTAAGGACCAGTGCAGCAACATCTCTCTGAAGGCTTCCCCCAAGAGAACAACTGTATATCTGTGGGAGAGGGTTAGGGAGTGAATATTAGATAAGATTATCCAAATTCCCTTTCCTACCTTCTCTTGCTTTAATAAGCCAAGCCATCCTTGTGTTTGGTACCTTTGCCTGGACCATATCTATTAGCCTGTTACCTACATTCTGTTGGCCTTCCCAAAACCTGTGCTATCTTCTGTTACTGGTCCCGAGTAAACATTTAGACCTATTTACTGGACCTACCAATATCCCACTGATACCACCCTGGCATTTCAGTTACTTATCGCACAGATTATTTCTCCGTGGGGGCTGATCATCTAAAAATACACAAGTGAGAAAGGGTCCAAGAGAGACCCTACAGGAGATGAGGAAGGAGTTTTCCCTGTGTGTCATTCTTGAAATAGAAGCATTTTAAGTGTCAGGGAAATGTCATCGATTCTGTATTTGTTGTTTTGCCTCCTACAATACACTTCAATCAGAGATACCTAATCCCTTTCTTTCATTTCTGGAATTGCTCCTTCTTGATAACTCAGAATTCAGCCACTTTGTGTCTAATTAGATCTGTCTTAATTGTGGGACCCAATGAAATCCAAGCAAGATAGAGATGCTATACAGCTTGGGGATTACTTAAAGTCAAGTGCTCATTGATAAAGGAAATGAGAAAGGCTTAGGGAACATGCAAACGGGTAGAATAATTGCATGTCATTATTATAGGGTAGAAAAGTACGTACCTTTTGGGGAAAGCAGAAAGATTCCAGATGTGTTTACAAAAGCAAAATGACTAAATAGGAGCCCCAGGACCAGACCTCTTTTACTGACATAATAGTACTAGGCTAGCTATTCCTTAAAATGGAATGCTTCTCTGTCTCAGGACTCATTATCTTTTCTTCAAAATCTGTCCTTCCTTGGAACTTCCATATTTCTCCCAGGGACATCACCATGCTTCCAATTTCCCAGTTTTGTCTCCATCTTCAACTTTTCACTCTTGTTTGGGCCCCATAGCCAATCAGATGTCAAATCTTATTGATTCTGCCTTTACAGCATCTCTTATCTCTTAAGATAAGAGTCACATGAAACCTCTCACCTAGATTATTAGAAGAGGTTCCTAATGGTCCTCTCTGCTTCTAAGCTTTCCCCTCTCCAATCTATCCTTCACGCAAGTACTGAATTAATATTTGTAAAGGATAGGTCTGATCATATCATTCCTCCACTCAAGAAATTTTAGTTTTCATGCAGAAGGAAAACATATGATTTATCACTTGTTTACATGGGTATAAGATTTGGGGGTTGGGTTTAAAAAGATCACTCGCTTACAAAAATGAATAATATGGAAACAGGTTTTGAATGATAACACATGTATAACCCAGTGGGATTGCTTGTCAGTTCTGGGAGAGGGGAAGGAAGAGAGGAGGGAGAGAACAGGAATCACGTAACCCTGGAAAAAATACTTTAATATAAATAAATAAATAAACAAATTTTAAAAATACTTTTTAAAAAGAAATTTCAGTTTTTCTCTTGCTTCTAGGATAAGATCTAACTTCCTTGGTTCGCCATTTAGAGTTCTACACAATCTGAATCCAATCTATCTTTCAAAACTCCTCACTCACTCTCAAATTAACCCACATAGTGTTCTTTTTGTAGCACCACCTCCAAGGCTCTACTCACTCCCAACCCCTAACTACCACTCAAAGATTTGATTCCTAGGGCTGATGACTACCTCAGGGTTAAGGTATTTTATGAGTCTATAACCCAGCACTCTGTCCACTGTATCACCTCAATTCCCCAGATACACAGAACTAGAGCTAGAGATTGATCAACATGCATAGTTATCTAACCATATGATATATATCTATATGTTTATACATCTATCTATGTCTGTGCCCATTTGTCTGTCTCTATCTATATATGTATATATATATATATGTATTCTTTATATATATATTAAGTATATATGGAGAGGGGGGAGAGAGAGGGAGAGAGACTGAGGAGACAAGCAGACAGACAGACAGAGACAGAGACAGAGAGGAGAGAAATAGACACCCGAGAGTCAGAGAGAGAGGGAGAGAGAAGGGGGAAGAGAGGGGAAGGGAGAGATAGAGGAAAGACAGGGAGGGGGAGAGAGACACATAGACAGGGGGAGAGAAAGAGAGATAGAGGATGGAGAGACAGGGAGGAAGGACGAAAGGAAGGAAGGAAAAAAGGAAGGAAGGGAGGGAGGAAAGCTCCATTTATTCTTACGCTTTATAGAGTTTTTAGTAGGAATGGATATTGTATTTTGCCAAAGGCAAAATTTTTCTGCATCTACTGTTATAATCATTTGATTTTGTTGTTATTGTCATTGATATGGCCAATTAGGCTCATAGTTTTTCTAATATTGAACTAGCCTTGCATTACTGGGATAAATCCCACCTGGTTGTGGTATGTGATCTTTGTAATCTCCTTGCTAGTATTTTACTTTAAATGTTTGCATGAATATTCATTAAGGAAATTGGTCTGTAGTTTTCTCTCTCTGTTTTTGCTTATCTTTTCTATTCTCATGAGGTCTTTATGCTACTCACCTTGGATGAGCTCTCTGGGCACATTTCTTTCTGCAGCGCAATTTCCATCACCAAGGGCTAGCTCTTTTTCTCAAATTACAGAGGTTACAGTCCTCAAAACTTTCTCCTTCCTATATGCCTTTACTATTCCATAATAATATGAGTCTTTAAAGGACCACCAAGCATGTTGTTTTTTTCAGCCAGCCAAAGGGAGCCACCTTCTAATTCCATCATGATTAAATAAAGGATTTCTTCATTCTTCATAAAGGG
The DNA here is from genome assembly GCF_016433145.1 of Gracilinanus agilis. Taxonomy (NCBI): domain Eukaryota; kingdom Metazoa; phylum Chordata; class Mammalia; order Didelphimorphia; family Didelphidae; genus Gracilinanus; species Gracilinanus agilis. Next base: position 267,156,157 of record NC_058134.1, read on the forward strand.
AGCCAAAGTGTAAACCTTTCTTTGAACTTCATTTGAGATATATTTTTTCTCTGTTACCTGCTGTCTTATATGGTATAATCTCATCAGCTGACCTAAAAGGAAATAAATTTATCAGGACCTTTCCTGATATGCCCAGTCTGTGCTGTCTCTTTCCCTTGGAAGTTTATTTATATTTACTTTGTATAATATATTTTGTATTTATTGAAATCTGTACATATTGTATCCTTCCCTCCTGCTCTCCAGAATGTAAGCTCCTTGAGGGCAAGGAACTGTTTCACTTTTATCTTTATTTCCCCAGGATCTAGAAAACATCTTCCCCAGAATATATGTTTACTAAATGCTTGTGTTTAAATTCTTGAAGTACTCAATATTTTTAATGTGTTTCTAGGGAGGAATGATTTAAAGTTAGAGAGTAATTTCATTTCTCTGTTCTTTTTAGTCCCTGATATCTTTAAGTCAATTTCATCTGAATATACGATAAGGCAATAAAAAGAAAATTTCCTTTTGGATTAAATCTGGAATGTTTTATCCTTGTCATTTAAGTTATAATGTGTTCATTCTTTCCCTATAAAACATATTTGTATATTTTAACACAATACTATTGTGTTCAAAACTATAAGTGACATTTCAATCTTTAGCTTACTCCAAACTGGCCATCATATATCTAGAGAAATGGATTAGGAACCTGTATAGACCTCAAAAACTTAAAGCTATAGAAAAATTATAAATGTTGAAATCACTAGTCATAAGAATAATGGACAAGGAAGACAACTTTAAAAGTTACAAATTGAATTTATTATGTACTTTTAAAAAATAATGGAGTTCTATATAATTTTAAAAATTAATCCCCAGTTGGTGTTTTAGTCATTTCTCATGTCGTAGTGCCTATATATATATATATGTATATATATATGTATGTATATATATATATACTAGATAAAGTTTCTATAGATAACAGACTTCACAGTGTCGTGTTTTAAAGAAGTTAAAAACGGGGCAGCTAGGTGGCTCAGTGGATAAAGACCCAGGCTTGGATTAAGAAGACCTGGGTTTGAATCTAATCCCAGACACTTCCCAGCTATATGACCCTGAGCAAGTCACTTAGCCTTGTTTGCCTGGCCCTTGTGTTTCTAAAAGTTGTGACTAGATCAGAAAAGTAGGGCTTAAAAAAAAATAAAGTTAAAATGGAAAAATCAAATGACTGCAACCACATTTTTTTTCTAGATTAAGGCAATCTCCAAGTATCTTAAAATAGGACATTGTACTGTCTCTGCAGGGTGAGCATAGTCTTTGGAAAGATAAGGATCAATACTTTATGAAAATGACACTATATTTCAAGAAATCAATTTTTTAAATGTCCAGATCCAGAAAGTACAATTGAAAATAAAGGATCCACCAATCACCTTCTGAAAGAAACCACAAACTGAAAACACTATAGAATTTCATAGCCAAAATCCAGTTCTTCTACATCGAAGGGGAAAATATTTAGCAAAGAGCCATAAAAGAGTTGGAATTTAAAAATTAGATAAGGTAGATAATTAGATGACATTTCCCCTCTCACTTAAAATGTTTCCATTTCAAAATTCTACTGGGGGGGGGAGGAGAGAGAGAGAGAGAGAGAGAGAGAGAGAGAGAGAGAGAGAGAGAGAGAGAGAGAGAGATGCATGTATATATTATATGTATATTGTTTATTTATAGTGTGTATGTATGTTGGTTATAGTATGTATATTGGATTATATATGCATTGTAATTATAATGTAGGTATAGAATATATGTTGTATATGTATGTATAGATACATATGTATAGTATGTTATATAATACGTGTGCATGTGTGTATATAATATATACATGCATAGAGTTTATATACTATGTGCTATCATATGTGCATATAGAATATGTGTGTATATGTGTGTATATATATGCATATATATGTATATATATATATTGTGTGTGTGTTTTGTAGGGGCTTAATCAACAATAAGGATCACACAAGACTTAGAAGAAACTCCAAAAAGGAGAGAAAATCTGGAAATGCTCTATCCCAAAAGGTAAACATAAAAAACACATTCAAGAGTAACTAATCCTGAAAAACCACAAGTAGTTAAAACTTTGAAATACAATCACAAGAGAAACTTAGAAAAGTAAAGACATTTGAGCAGTTGGAAGAGGCTAAATGATGTTCTAATGCTTACATTCTACTAGGCGAATAACAAGTGTCCCTGTAGAATGCCATTATTTGGAGTAAGGGAGTAATGAAAGACAAGCAAAGGTCTTGGGTGTGGTTTTGTTTGTTTTTAGAGAAGAAAGGAAGGAAGGGAGAAAAAAGAGAAAAGGTGCCTAGAAAAGAAATGAGGAAGAAAGAGGAATGACTATTTCACATAAATAGGATGTGTGGGAAATGTAGAGAAACATGGAAGAAGGGGTGGAAGAACAGGCACAACAGATATATAGTTTCATGTTGAAATACATTGAATTCAACAGGGAAATAGGCAGGAACTGGGGGAGAGAGTAAAGGTAGGGAGAGGATAATCCCAATGTGTAGTAAGAAGAGGAAAAAGAGGAAAAATCAAGGAAACAGAGATTGGCATTCAGATTTTGTGAAGAAAGGAAGGACAGAGGAGTCAGAATGTATTTATTTATAGATCAACAATGATGAGGGCAGGTAGGTAAGCACAGTGGATAGAGTGCTAAGCCTAGTGACAGGAAGACTCCTCTTCCTGAGTTCAAATCTAGCCTCACTTACTAGCTGTGTGACCTTGGGCAAGTCATTTACCTTAATTTTCACATCTGTCAAATGAGCTGGAGAAGGAAATGGCAAACAACTCCAGTATCTCTGCCAAGAAAACTCCCAATGAGGTCACAGAGAGATGAACAGACTGCAAAACCACTGAATGACAACAGTGTTAACCATATTCCTTCTCTTTCTCCACTCCCTTCTTTAGAAACAGGTGAGGAGAGAGTGGGAGCAGGAGGAAAAGATAAACAATTGTGAGCTGATGGTGGAGAATAATGT
>NC_058134.1:267160793-267212750 GCF_016433145.1 Gracilinanus agilis
GAGAGAGAGAGAGAGAGAGAGAGAGAGAGAGAGAGAGAGAGAGAGAGAGAGAGAGAGATGCATGTATATATTATATGTATATTGTTTATTTATAGTGTGTATGTATGTTGGTTATAGTATGTATATTGGATTATATATGCATTGTAATTATAATGTAGGTATAGAATATATGTTGTATATGTATGTATAGATACATATGTATAGTATGTTATATAATACGTGTGCATGTGTGTATATAATATATACATGCATAGAGTTTATATACTATGTGCTATCATATGTGCATATAGAATATGTGTGTATATGTGTGTATATATATGCATATATATGTATATATATATATTGTGTGTGTGTTTTGTAGGGGCTTAATCAACAATAAGGATCACACAAGACTTAGAAGAAACTCCAAAAAGGAGAGAAAATCTGGAAATGCTCTATCCCAAAAGGTAAACATAAAAAACACATTCAAGAGTAACTAATCCTGAAAAACCACAAGTAGTTAAAACTTTGAAATACAATCACAAGAGAAACTTAGAAAAGTAAAGACATTTGAGCAGTTGGAAGAGGCTAAATGATGTTCTAATGCTTACATTCTACTAGGCGAATAACAAGTGTCCCTGTAGAATGCCATTATTTGGAGTAAGGGAGTAATGAAAGACAAGCAAAGGTCTTGGGTGTGGTTTTGTTTGTTTTTAGAGAAGAAAGGAAGGAAGGGAGAAAAAAGAGAAAAGGTGCCTAGAAAAGAAATGAGGAAGAAAGAGGAATGACTATTTCACATAAATAGGATGTGTGGGAAATGTAGAGAAACATGGAAGAAGGGGTGGAAGAACAGGCACAACAGATATATAGTTTCATGTTGAAATACATTGAATTCAACAGGGAAATAGGCAGGAACTGGGGGAGAGAGTAAAGGTAGGGAGAGGATAATCCCAATGTGTAGTAAGAAGAGGAAAAAGAGGAAAAATCAAGGAAACAGAGATTGGCATTCAGATTTTGTGAAGAAAGGAAGGACAGAGGAGTCAGAATGTATTTATTTATAGATCAACAATGATGAGGGCAGGTAGGTAAGCACAGTGGATAGAGTGCTAAGCCTAGTGACAGGAAGACTCCTCTTCCTGAGTTCAAATCTAGCCTCACTTACTAGCTGTGTGACCTTGGGCAAGTCATTTACCTTAATTTTCACATCTGTCAAATGAGCTGGAGAAGGAAATGGCAAACAACTCCAGTATCTCTGCCAAGAAAACTCCCAATGAGGTCACAGAGAGATGAACAGACTGCAAAACCACTGAATGACAACAGTGTTAACCATATTCCTTCTCTTTCTCCACTCCCTTCTTTAGAAACAGGTGAGGAGAGAGTGGGAGCAGGAGGAAAAGATAAACAATTGTGAGCTGATGGTGGAGAATAATGTTTAATTAATTAATGAAGAACTCAGAAACTAGAACAGAGAAGCAGAAAGGATTAGAAAATAGAATCTAACAATATGTTGTTTTTGAGAAACACACTTGAAACAAAGCTTCACACAGAGTTAAAATGACAGGCTGGAGCAGAATTTGTTTCAGATAAATTCCAAAAATCAGAGGTAGTAATTAAAATTTCAGACAAGGCAATAATGAAAATACACACAGTTCAAAGAGATAAGCAGAATGTGGTAGGACCAGCATTCCTCAAGCTTCTCTTACTCTGACCTAACTCCCTTCCTTCTCCCACACCAAATGACTGACCCCAGTTTCCCTGATGCAGCAACCTCTTCTGGGAATATAAAAGGGCATAATCAAGACCTCTCAAGCCTGGTGGGCACCCAGACCACACAAGTAGCCATTTCCTGATGATTGACATTTCCAAATGAAGATGAGGGGGATCGTGTCTAGAGAATCTAAGTGCCACTGTATCCTTGTTGTCTATTTTTGCTGTGTTAGGGCAAAGTAAACCTCCACCTTTATGAAATATTCAGTGCCTGGGGAGTGCTTCATTTCATCTCAACATCAAACTTGAACTAAGCCCTACAACACAAAGATGGCACAAATTATGGATAATGAAATAATATTCATATTTATATTCATATCAATCATATTCCTATGTAATAAAGCAATGTGAATATTTATTTATATTTACTATATTCATAGATAAGAAATAATGTAAATATTTATATGTTTACCAAATGCCTAGTCATTTAAAGAAAAAGTGAATTGAATAATGGGGAGAAATAGCAAAACTTAAATAGTTGGGGACCTCAACTTAGAAAATTTTAATAAAAAGATATATAAGAAAAAGGTCAAAGACCTTTGTCAGCAAGATGATTGAAGTCTCTGTTTCATAGTATGCTGTCCACATTTGCCATCTTTCCAAGGAGCATTTTTTCATTTCATGGCTAGTCACTGCAGAGATCTTTGAGCCCAAGAATATAAAATCTAACACTGCTTCTATTTCTTTTCCCTCTTTTTGCCAGGAAGTGATGAGATCAGTTGCCAAGATCTTGTTGTTTTTTTTATGTTAAGCTTGAAGCCAGCTTTTCCCCTCTCCTAGTCCACCCTCATCAATAGACTTCTTAATTCTTCTTCACTTTCTGCTATAATTTTATATACTTCTGCTTAAAGATGAAACTCATTTCAATTAATTTTAGTTGTCTTGCTGGAGTTCTCTCAGTAAACCATCACATCTTCATAAAAAGCAAGAGATGGTGGTGTTTCCTCTTTGTCTATACTTATTTACTTCATTTTTTTCATCTTATTGCTCTAGGCCGTGTTGCTAGACCAATATCAAATATTAGTGGTGACAAGAGGATACATGTTTTACCCCTAATCTTACTGAAAAAGCTTCTAGTATTTGACCATTACATATAATGTTAATTCTTGGGTTGTTTTTAATAGATATCATCTCCCCTCTGTAACAACTGGAATTTTAGAGAGGCAGTATTTCTTCATTTTAAAATAATTTATTAATTGCCTAGTCAAGACAGCCCAATCTAGTCAAGTGATTCTCTCAATCAAAAGGCCTCCACTCTCCTGACCCAGGTACCTCATATTCATTGGATTAAAAGTCTGGATAAAAGGAGAGAATGCCAAATGTTGGAAGGACTGCAAGAAAACAGGCACTCTAATACATTATTGGTGTAGCTGTAAATTATAAATTGGGTAACCATTCACCTATTTTTTTTTTGTTTTGTTTTTTAAACCCTTGTACTTCGGTGTATTGTCTCATAGGTGGAAGATTGTTAAGGGTGGGCAATGGGGGTCAAGTGACTTGCCCAGGGTCACACAGCTGGGAAGTGGCTGAGGCCGGGTTTGAACCTAGGACCTCCTGTCTCTAGGCCTGACTCTCACTCCACTGAGCTACCCAGCTGCCCCCATTCACCTATTTTTAAAAAACAGCTAGTTTCATTTATCATTTCAATAGATTTTCTTTGGCTTTCATTTTTATCCCTTCTTTGATTTTTAGAATTTCTGTCACAATCTCTAACCCCCTAATCATAGGTGTCCCACAGGGTTTTGTCCTGGGCCCTCTTCTCTTTTCCCTCTCCACTATTTCACTTAGTAAGCTCATCAGCAGGCATGGAAACAATGACTATATCTATTTTGATGATTCTTGTGTCTTACCTGTTCTGCACCAACCTCTCCATTGTCCTCCAATCTTTCACCTCCAACTCTCTTTCCAACACCTCAAATTGGACATTTAGTAGATATCTTAAATTCAACAAATTCAAAAACAAACTCATTATTTTTCTCCCTAAACCTACCTCTCTTATTACTATGAGGCTCACAACCTAGAAGTCGTTCTGGATTCCTCACTATCTCTCACCCACTCCTTTCTCTCCTCTGACGCTGAACCACTCTAGTGTGGGTTCTCATCACTTCACACACTGATTCTTGCAATAGCCTATGGGTAGGTCTGCCTACCTCAATTCTCTTTCCATTCCAATCCATCCTCCATTCAAACACCAAAGTGATTTCCTAAAGCACAGGTCTATGCCTGTCGGTGGCTCCCCATCAACTACAGGATCAAATACAGTCTTCTATGCAGTGTTCAATGCCCTCCATAATCTAACCTTCTTCTATCTTTGCAGTCTTTTTTACTCCTTACTCATGGCCACATATTCACTGATCCCAGTGATACTGGCCTCTTCGCTGTTCCACAAACAAAACATTCCAACTCTTAACTCCACGTATTTTCTAGGTCTGTCCCCCACGTTTGCAATGTCCTCCCTCCCACCTTCTAGCTTCCCTAGCTTTCTTTAAGTTCTAGCTAAAACCCCATATTGTACAAGAAGCCTTGTCCAACTCCTCTTAATTCCCTTCTTAATTATATCCGATTTATCCTATATACAGCTTATTAATATATGTGCTTGTTTGCTGTCCCCTCTATTACACTGGAAACTCCTTGAGAGCAGGGACAGTCTTTTCCCTCTTTTTTTTGTATTCCCAGTACTTAGCACAGTGCCTGACATGTCCTAGGTACTTCATAAATGTTTGTCAACTGTGAGGTAGATGCTATTATTATCCCCATTTTACAGCTGAGGAATACGAGGCAGGCAGAGGTAAAATGCTGGGGCCACATGGTTAGAAAGTATCTGAGGGGGTGTAGCTGGGTAGCTCAGTGGATTGGGAGCTAGACCTAGAGATGGGAAGTCCTAGGTCCAAATCTAGACTCAGACACTTCCCAGCTGTGTGACCCTGGGCAAGTCACTTGACCCCCATTGCCTACCCTTACCACTCTTCTGCCTTAGAGCCAATACTCCAAGTATTGACTCCAAGACGGAAGGAGAGAGTTTAAAAAAAAAAAGTATATGAGGCTGGATTTGAACACAAATCTAGATTTTATGTTCAGCACTTTGCCCATTCTGGCACCTCACTGCCTCTCATGCCTTTAAATGTTTCCAGTGCCTTCTAAATTTTGGCGCAAGGACACAAAGCCCCAGTCTCTCTCCCCTCCTCATAGTTTTGGTTCTATAACTCTATTCGGTGTTTATCATATTGTAACTTCCATCATAAGGATCAGTATTTATAACTCTTGTCCCAAATAAGGCTGAAAGGTCCTTGAGTGTAGAATCTGTCTTCTTTTTATCCTTGCATCCCCAACCCTAACAGGGCATTGTACATATCTGTCGAATCGATCTGAATGGAATCCCTAAGGCTGCGGCAAAGAAAAAAATCACGTGCCATATTAGTAGGAGCTCTGAACCACCAACTGAAAAAGAGTCTGGGGTCATAAGCTATGCAGAACTACAAAAACAGCAACTGCTGATCAGTTTTCTATTTGGGCGGCTCACCATTCTGTAAATTGCAATCAGTTATGTCCTAATGTGAGTAGGGAATGAATGATTCACTTGTCCTCAGAAGGGTAAATACACTTAAACTGAGGCTTTCTTTCCTGCTTTTAATTTAAAGCAATCTGTGCCCCAAAGTCCCATAATACAAATAGTCCCTTTCGCCAACCAGCAGAAAGTGAAGGGCATTAGAGAACAGCTCAACTCCTTCCTACAAGTAACCTGAAGCTCCTCTTGTATTGCTTGCTGGGGAATGGAAATTCAATCCCATCAGGTATCCTAGAGTCAGTCTTTAGAGTTTCAGGTTATTATTGACTCTCTCTGAGGTTCAAGGTAAATGTTTCCTAGAGGGAAGGAGTTTCCAATGCTTGACTATACGAGAGGGGAGCAGGGCTGGCCAAGAAGACAAAGAAAACAGATTTGGAGACCTCTCAGAAGAGAGATGTTTCACACCACCCAGTAGATGGGTTTCTTTTCCTTCAACTTATCGGATTTCTGAAAAGCTGGAGAATCACGTAGATTTCAGAATACTCAGAATCACTTCCCTGGCTCTTTCGGTACTCACTGGAAGCCAATCATTAATTAGCTCCAAAGATCGAAAGCTTGAAGGAACCCTAAGTGTCCATCCAGTCCAACTTTTTCATTTCATAGAGGAGGAATCTGAGATCTAAAGAGTTAGTTTAGTGACTTGCCCAAGTCACTACATAGGTAGAAAATGACCTCAAGTCCTCAGTTTCCAAACCTGGTTTTCACTCCACTATACCATGACCATTATGAGGGGGCACATGGTATAGTAGAGAGAAAGATAGCCTTGAAGTCAGGAAAACTCGGGGTCAAGTCTTGCTTCTTATATTTTATCTGTGGTGTGATTGTGGTCCTAATTCTGATCCTCTCTAATCATATAATAAGAGGGAGCAAGATGGCACAGAGGATAGAATTCAGGGCCTGATGTCAGGAAGACCTGGGTTCAAATCTGACCTTGGATACTTACTAGCCATGTGACTCTGAGCAAGTCACTAGACCTTTCCCAGTCTCAGTTTCTTCATCTGTAAAACCGGAATAATACTTTCCAGGATTGTATTAAGGCTCAAATTAGATAATATTTGTAAAATGCTTAGGCACTATGTAAATATTAGCTATTATTACTGGTCAGGTTACATTACTTCTTGTTATCCCAGACAAATGTCTGAGACTATAAATTCATAACAAGTTCAAATCTTGGCTTTGCCTAAGAAACGAGTTGCATGAGACAAAGTCAGCACTCTTAAGTGTGGTCCTCCTCATCACATGCAGACCTCCTTGGCTTGAAATCTTTCCTCTGAATCTCCCCTTCTTGTTTCTTTCTCAGCCCCCTCGAATTTAGACTTTCCCAAGCAATTCTGTCTCCTAACCCAGTCTAGCCTGACTTCTACTTACTCAAATCCTTGTCTTCCCTAGGAAGGAGTTTTCCTTCCCTCGTTTCTATCCAGAGAAATAAAAGAACCCTCTAAATTTTACATGAGAGATACCTAGGGCTCAAAGAGTTAAACGGTTCCCCCAAAGTCATACAGCTACGGTGGCAGAGCCAAGATTATAACCAAGTCTCCCAAGACCCTGACACAACTTTGCAGAGAGCCAAAGGGGGGGAAAGTACCTTGGATTATTCTGGATAGCCTACATCATAAAATCACTGTTTTGACTTGTCTGTTGAAAACAAGATGAGATTAGCCTCCTTTCCAGAACACTCCCTCTCAACATATTTTCTTGGGCAGATTTCATATATGAAGCAAACCAGAAACAAAGGACTGGCTCTCCATTCTCTCTTTTGTCTGCACATGCAGCATGAACCAAGCAGGAAAGTTTAATCAGAAGGAAACGGAATAGAAACTGGTCTGGTAAGTACATCGCCCGGGGCCATTTGAGAGAGCCAAAGCTTATCGTTCCCAGGGATTTATTGGCAAAATCACATTAACTGCAAAGACGTGCAAAGCTTCTCTTCCAGTGGCTACCAAAGGCAGCAATTTGGTTGAGAGACACACACTTGAGGTTGTGGTAAGAAAGTGGTTGGTTTGGTTGGTTTTTTAAATAAAAGGAATATTAAAATAGAATGTTAACCTTAAGTGCATTATTGGAATTAACATAAGGGATACATGGAAGTAGAATCTTTATATTTCTTTCTAGTGGAGCCTGTGTGCTGGAGCTACTCTCCCAAAGCCCACTCCCAGTGGCAGTGAGGGATCCTCAGAGTGGCTTCGTCTCCCCTCAGGATTCCAAGGGAACTGGTGTGGGGGTTTCTATTGCTCTGACTCCCAAGCCTCCCCCAGCTTTCTTCCTCCCACTTAATATCAATGTCAGACTTCATTTGCTTTTAGAAAGGAGTATTTACTGAGTGCATATCACATTTCCATCCCCCAAAAAGTATATTTCCCACTAGATGATGGTTCAGTTTTTAGTGCGAGCATCTGTTACCTCAGAAAATGCCAGGCCCTCCAAATCAGGGCTTGATTTAATATTTGGTGATTACCTAGGCCAGAGACATTGCTAATAATGCAGGTGATTCAACTTTAAAGTGCCAGCCCAGTTGTTAAATATTTACTAACACGCCCCAGGACTGCTCTGTAAACATTCCTTGAGTTCAGTAGGAAGACAGTAGAGGGTTCAGGGAAGGAAGTTATTATCAAACTGTAGATCTGGTGACTTTGTACTACTACTACTGCTACTACTACCACTACCACTATTACTACTATTACTACTACTACTACTACTACCACTATTACTACTATTACTACTACTACTACTACTACCACTACTACTATTACTACTACTACTACTACCACTACTACTACTACTACTACTACTACTACTACTACTACTACTACCACTACTACTATTACTACTACTACTATTACTACTACTACTACTACCACTATTACTACTACTACTACTACTGTTACTGCTACTACTACTTACTACTAAAACTACTACTAATATGATCACTATTACTACTATTACCAATATTTACTGTTACAACTACCACTAGGGCTTGCTATTACAACAACTACAACTACTACTACCACTATTGCTACTATTACTACTACTACTATTAAAACTACTACTAATACTATCCCTATCACTATTACTACTACTACTACTGCTGCTGCTACTACTTTTTACTACTAAAACTACTACTAATACTATACTACTACTATTACCAATATTTACTGTTACAACTACTACTACTGCTTACTATTACAACAACAGCTACTACTACTATTACTACTACTACCACTTACTAGTACAATAACTACTACTATTACCACTATTACTACTACTACTACCAATATTTACTGTTACAACTACTATTACTACCACTATTACTACTACTGTTACTGCTACTACTTACTATTACAACTAGTACTACTACTACTAACCACTATTACTACTTATTGTTTCTACTTTTCTATTGCTACTGCTGCCACTACTACTACTATTACTAGTACTATTATTATTGCTATTACTACTACTACTACTACTAATGGTGGGCTTTAAGATTTGCAAAGTGTTTCACATCCATTTATTTTATTTGAGACTCATAACATTTCTGCCCATGGCCTTCTGAAGTCATGGCTTATCAGCTCCAGAGACCACACAAAGCAGATATCAGAATTTAAAAGGAAAGCAATGATGGACCTTTTGGTTAGGGCCAAGCCAAAATTATCTATCTGAATCTATCTGATGAGCTTGCTCTCAATTTCTCCATTTTCAAGAATAGAACCCAGATTGGGGGCAGCTGGGTGGCTTAGTGGATTGAAAAGCAGACCTAGAGATGGGAGGTCTTGGATTCAGATTTGGCCTCAGACACTTCCTAGCTGTGTGACCCTGGGAAAGTCACTTAACCTCAACTTACCTAGCCCAGCCCTTACCTCTTTTCTGCCTTGGGACTAATTCTAAGAAAGAAAATAAGAGTTATAAAGAAAAGTTTCTTTCCTTAAAGAATAGAACCAGAGGTATTAAAAGGAAGGGGGTGGGGAATCTTCTTGTACAAAAATACTTATAGCTGCTCTTTTTATTTTTTTTGGTGGAAAAGCATTGGAAAGTGAAGGAATGTACATCAATTAGGGAATGACAACAAATTTTGGTATATGATAGTGATGGAATACTATTGTTCTGTAAGGAATGATGAACAGGATGATTTAGGAAAGAGCTGGAAAGATCTAAGTGAAATGATGCAGAGTGAAATCAGCAGAACCAGAATACTGAACGCAATAACTCCAATATTATAGAACACTAAAATGTAATAAACTTTGCTACTGACAGCAATACAATGATCCAGGACAATTCTGAGTATTTAGGAAAAAGAATGCTATTCACCTCCAGGGGAAGAACTGTGGGAGTCAGAATGCAGATGAAAGCATATGATTTGTCAATTGTTTGGGTTTATATTTGGGGGTTGGGGTTTTATGTAAGTATTCTCATACAAAAATGAACAATATGGAAATATGTTTTGCAGAATAATTCATGTATAACCCAGGGGCAGGGAAAGAATAGAATCTAGGGACTAAGCACATTGAAAGAGGTCTCTAATACTTCCCAGGAGATTATAAGAAGAAATGAATCAGAATAACAATGGAGAAGGTAGGAAATGTGTACAGTCATACATTTTCCAGAGTCCCCAAGTTCCATCTCTTTGCCCTTGAATAGATTATCATTCTAAGCCATTCTTTCTTTGTTCTCCACAGGACAGGTAGCTACATAGCCACTTTGTTATTTATCTCTGAGTCTACCATTGCTATTGCAATCTGAGCTGAGTGCAACAATTACTACAACAACAAAAAAACCTGGAATAATCCTAGAGAGATACAATAGGGAAGATGAAACCTAGAATAGAGATGGACAATGAAGTAGTAGCAAAATGGAACCAAGACACAAGCTAGGGTTGCTGTGAGATCACATTAGAAGACTGATTCCAACACTCAGTGCTTCCCCCCAATTTCCTCTGATTATTTGCAGAGGCAATCTGAGTGAGTTTTAAATGCTTCTCCTTATTCATTCCTCTGCCTACTTCCTGGTAAGGAAGAAGTCTAGGGGCTTGGGGAAGATAGTGGGGTGAAGCGCCTCTTCAGGATTAGATTAAGTCATTTCTTCCCATTTTGTTATATGACAACTTTTTACAGTTGTTCATTAAATTATGTTTTAATAAATCATTTGTTTTCTAAAAAGGCAATCTGAATAAGGCTAGTTGACCAAGAAAAGAGAGCGATTCAGGAAGAGGAGTGGAACCATTTGGAGAACCATACTGAAATTTCTCTGCTTTTAAAGTTTTGGAATTTTCCCTTTTCTTTTTCCATATTTCTATATCAAAATTGGAACAAGATAAAGACATACTTTATACCACAAAGTCCTAGAGACCTTGGAACAGTAGAATGAGCAGTCATCTAAAAATTAATTCCCATGCGCCCTCTGGTGAGCAGTGAACATAATCTGGCATTTGGAAAAGCCAGGACTTTTGTCCTAGGCATTCTCCTAAGTAAATAACCGCTTCGCTTATGACTTGATGAGTAGTGCCCATGGATAGTAGACAAATGACATACCATACTTACCTTATGGGTCAATTATTCAGTTGATTGATATATAGATTTTCTATATATAGATTTTAGAAAGCAGATACATGAACCTCCAGTGGACGGCTATTGCTTCAGCATCACTCAAATGTACATATGCCCAGCCTTTGTCTACATCACATGTTTATGACCCCATCTTCTTAGCTGTCTGCTTAAAATGAGAGTTATCATTTTTTTTACTTTTGTAGCATGCCTGATTTACCCAATCTTTTCAGCCATTTTTTGACTACATTCTAATCTATTATAATTATATATAATTCATCTACAAGACCAATCTAGTTTCATTCTTATTCTCTGTCTTTCCTATCTTAACCTGTAACTATGGGGAACAGAAGGCATTTATCACATAGTTTGGAACTTTAAAGGCTATCTCATCCAATCTCTTTATTCTGTAGATAGGGAAACCAAGGCTCATAAGTTTAAATGACTTGCTTGAGTCACACTGATAGTAAGTACAAGGATTGGAACCCAAGCCTTCTGGCTCCAAATCCAGTGAGGGTACTTTTATATTACAGTATCTCTTTGTACTGTGTAATGTAATATAATAATAATTATTATATAAAACAAAAATATTATATATAATAATATAATAATGTACTATATAATGTAACATAAAAAGTAGCATCTATATCTTGTTATATCTCTATTTAATGATAGTAAGAGACAATGATTCCCTCAGACTTTTTCATAATAGTCTTGAAGTTTGGGTAGATGTACAGAAGATACTGTCACAGGATATTTCTTCACAGTCTCCAGAATACCAAAAGCCAGAAAGAGATGAAGCTCCTCTCTAATACTTGACCAACTGATCCACATGGGTCATACATGGTAAGGAAAGATGTGCTCAACTGAATCAGCACAATATCTTCAATAGACATCCTTGTTGAGTATCCTTCTCCTACTATGACTAATTTCCTTTTGTTAACTTTTGGATCTTCTATGAATGTTTTGTAATCCCAGTCCCAAAGCTCACTGGTATGGAACTCTCTCCTTATTAGCAGAGATCAATGTCCTGTGCTTGCACGAGGTTGCTGAGTTGTGGTGAGCAGGAGTGAAGAAAGTGTCTTCAGACTCTTGGGTCTCTTCGGATCTCTTTGGATGCCACACTTGCTCCTGGTGCTGTTGGCTTCTGCCATCAAGCAGGAAGATGGGAGATGCTAACCTCACTCCAGGTTACTAAAGGAAAAGACTCTGAGAGGAAGTCAAAAGAATGGTTAACCTTCTCCATGATTTACCTGTTTCCACCTTGCTACATTAGAGACATCAGAGTGCCTCCCCTTGGATGAGATCGAAGACTTTCTTTGGGTGTTATTTGGTATATATTCCCATATGTATATCTTCTCTGATTTTGCTCTCTTTTTTTAAATTACCTTGGATAAATAGGATTCTTGGCTTTACCTACTATATGTGTTCATTATGGTACTGGGATTTGGAGAGAAAGGGATCAAACCTTAGATATAAAGCTTGAGAGAATCCTCTTTCCTGTTCCTCCCCCATTAATGAAACAGTGATCATGGTAGGATGAATCTGAAAGCCACTTCCCTTATCCTAACAGTATTAAAGAAAGCAGATACTATAATTCTAGCCCAGTAGCCTTCTCTTTGAGAAGAGGAGAGTGTCCAAGCCATCTACTCCCAACCTCTTGCCTCCCCTTCTAGCAGGAATTAAAATCTCTCTTTTAGAAGAGTAGGGAAAAAGAGGGTTGAGATGCCTATTCTGTTTCCCTTTAAACCACAGAGCAGCACCCTATTTCATTCCATTCTAATATTATGCTTAAATTTCCAGGGGACACGCTGAGGTAGGTCTTTCATCTTAGATGAGGTTATAATGTAAATTCCAAGCAGTGGTGTGCTGATAAACCTTCAAGAAGTGGAGGGGAGTGTATACACCACACATTTTTAAGTTTCATTTGCATTATTAGCATTTTCTCCATTACTTTCTTAAGTCATCAGCAACCTCTACAAAGCAATAAATGAAGCCCTGATTTGTGGTATTTCTGATTTCTGAGGTAGACATGCCCACATGGAATATTTAACAACTAGTTCTCATGAGCCAGTTCAAGGTAGCTCCAGCATACCTCCAATTACAATCTAGCCATGTCTACCTATCATGTGCAACTCTTGTCCGTGACTTCCTATAAACCCAACAGCATAGATCTACTAACTATGTAGGGGTTTGCTCTGGATCTTTTGACATTGTATGTACATCATGGGAATTCAAAGGCTGCCTATCAATTATCCTTTGCTTTTTTTATATGACCAATCTAACTTCTTTTCAGGTTATACAGCTCTTCTTTTCCTATCTAGTTATTCCTATATCTGTGGACTGTTTAGTCAATTTTGTCTCCAAGTCTAGACAACAGATATTAGTCATCCACTGGGTTTTTCCTGTGTGAATAGTTGGGCTGAATTCCTTTGAGTTATGATGGATCCACTTTAGGAAGTTCTGCAGTGTTCTGGGGATTGATATAATCAGCACATCATTTGCAAACAGGAATATCTAAAGAATCTAATCATCTATGAGGGAATCCCTCTTCATTTAGACTCCAAACTGGATAGCCTCTAAGAGAGTAGCAAATGTTACTTGTTGAACATATATCCTTTTTTTTTTTTTGATGCCCACTTGCTATATTAGTAATCAGAGGACCATTGAGCAAGGGTATCTCTGTTATTTTATATTGTAAGAATTCTTGAATGATCTTGAAATATGCATGGGAGATGCCACGTTGGAGTGAATTATCTCAATTTTAAATAGTGTGGCATCATCTCAGTTTTACATAAGAGGAAGTGATTTGCCCACGGTCAAAAGATGACAAACAGTCCTTAAACCCAGGTCTTCAAGTTCCAAGACAGACACTTTTCCTCCCCACCAAGGATTAGTAGCCCTTTTTTCTTCAAAGACTTCTTTGGCAATTGGATAAAACCTATTAACCCCTCTCAAAGTAATATTTTTAAATGCATTAAAGTAAAATTTAGTAAATTACAAGGGAAATCAATTATATTGAAATCATTATCAACATTAAAAAATAGTTCATGGACTCTAAGTTAAGGCCGTCTGCTAGTCTGTACTGTGCTACCCACATTGAATTCATTACATAATCAGTGAATCTGATTTGAAAATTAGGATCCCTATGTTTTGTTCATCTTCTGTAGGAATAATATCCTGGGAGAAGGCAGAGAAAAGCTCAAGTATCCCAGAGTGCTCCAAGGAAGAAGCTAAGTAGAGAAATCATCGCCATCAAAAACTATTTCTGGTATTTTGTGCCTGATCATGTGCAGGGTTATACTAGGTCAGGGTTAGTCAGGGCTTTTGCCAGTTATCATTTGTGATGAGTCAGTCACAAACCTGTGCCAAATAGACACTTCAGAGAAATAAACAGGAAGTGAAAAAGAGTCACTTGCCTTTGCTTTTGCCTGTTTTCAAATATTGCAAATCATCATTTTGGTTATTATATGGTGAATGTACAATATTATTCTAATAATATTTTTTGCTGAAGAAGACCAATTTTTCATCCTATATTCATCTGACCTATTCTACAATTTGACGTTATTCAGCACCTTCCATGAGATAATATTCGTAAAGCACTTAGAGCAACACCTGGCACATAATAAATATCTAAAAACACTTTTGGCTGACTGATTGATAATGTGCTCGACACTAACCTAAGTGCTCAAGATTCAAAAAGAAGAAATGACTCAGGTGCTGCCCTCTTGGGCTTCCAGTCCAATGAAGGAACATAATTGAATATACATAAATAAGTATGTTACAGAATAGGATGTAATAAAGACAAAGGAAAGTTCTAGGCAAAATGCTATTAAAAAAACAAACAACTTTAAGAGAGGAATGATTTTCTATGCATTTGACATCAGACATCAGAATCCCTTGGAGGTTCACTTTCTCGCCTCACCCTAAAGATAGAGACCTGAAGGAGTCAGCAGATTCAGGAAGTATAACCCTTTGTGATAGGGAAAATTCCGCTTATGAACTCTACAAAGGCATCAAGCCTTGGAAACCAGAAGAAAGCTCCACCTCAGAATTTCATGAAAACTCCACAAGAAAAGTATTCTCAGTGTCAGAACTAGTGAGGTAGCCCTTTCCTACTAATGTTCCCTCTGTGTGTGATTCACTACTTTTGTGTTTTGTTTAAACTTACTCTTAGGAGAATAGATCCCTGGTTTGCAGGGGAATATTTTGTTCTAATCATTCTTACTATATTATCTTAGTAAATATCTTTGCTAAAAGCTACTGGCTGATAACCAATGGGAAGCTCATTTGTGGGGGCTTCTGAGTGATAGTACTGAAAACCAATCCCTTCAGAGTTATCTCTACGATCCAAAAGATAGCAGTAGTTAATAGCTCTCTAGAGAACTAACATTTGAATGTAACTGTCCAGTTGGGTGAAGGACATACTACATATAAATAATAATATTTTACTAATTATGAATAACTGATTATTATAATAATTACATTACTAATTAAGTTAAAAATTAATAATAATTAAACACCAACCAAGTAAAATCTAGGTAATTTGAGGGAGGAGGTACCAGCTATTGGGAGCAGAAGGTTGAGGAGGAAGCTAAAGAAGAACTAGGAAAGATTTCATATAGAAAGTGGGCTCTTCTATACATCTGCTTCTTCCAAAGTCTGTCTCTCTCTATATATACATGTCTGGAGTTGGTCCCCACGTAATTCAGGCACTCAAAGTCAATATGAAGAAGGAAGAATGTCTCTTTTACAAAGTTTTCAGACTAACTTGTCCTTTACTCAGTCAAGCAGGAGCTGTGTCTGCATTCTCTTCATCTAGCCAAAATCATTCTCCTTAGGCAACACATAGCACAGGGATGCCCCTTTCACTCCCAGATTGTCTGGGAATGGAAATGACAATTTATTTGAACCCTCCTGTATAACAAAGAAAAAGAGCTGAGCAAAACCAACTGATGAAATGATAGTAGATGCATTATTCCAAACCTTTGGAAGGAAAAGTAGAAAGTATTGAATTGTTTGTTCTCTGTGGCCCATTTTGGTCATTTCCATTATTCTTTTTCGCTGAGTAAAACTCCACAAGTAGAAACTATAGGGAGCCAACTGAGTTCAAATAGCATTATCTTGGGAAAGATTATGGGCTTCACCTACGTAACAAAGCCTTTCTCTGTTCTTTATTCAGAACTGACCTGTGGATTGTTTTGTTTAACATCTTCATTCATGGAGAAGTCTGTTTAGACATCTACCTTTGCGACATGGCATATTACCACTTTTCAAACACTTCCCTTTTCTCAGATCAGTGTCATTTCCCATGGTGCCTCTTATTCCCTTGACTCTGCTGAAGCAATTGAATTTCATCTGAATAAATTCCCAGGATTTTCTGGGCTTTCCTTGTAGGTTTAGGAAAGGCCATGAATTCTATGTGGTCTTTTCTATTGTCCTTGGTTATTTGGAATGTGCTTAAGGTCAAGAGTACTGTTTATTTGCACAATGTCATATACTGTACAGTTCAGTACACCCTTAAAGCTCTTTGTAATAATACTCTGGAATATAAGCTTTCATCTCTGAAATAGAATTAAGTTTCTGGATCTTCCCTTTGAAAAAGTCACCCTCAAAATGCAATGTACTGCATCTCCAGCCTGTTGAGTTTGGCAGGTAGCAGATAAAATTTTGGAGGCTAGGAGTGATGCCAATAAAAAATCGTTCCTTCTGTGCAGAGAGAACCTCAGCTGGGATAAAATTCTTAATGCATTCTCCTTCCTCTGGAGACTCAGAGCTCTACCCACGACGAAAAACAAAGTCCTTCCTAAAGGATAATTTTTTTTTCTTAAAAATATGTGATTTAGTTATAGACAGAAAAGACAATATTGTCCAATGATCAGCTGTGAAAACTTGGCTACTCTCAGCAGTGCAGTGATCTGGGACAATTCTGAAAGACTTAAGGCAGGGAATGTTATCCACCTCCAGAGAAAAAGCTGTTGGTGTGGGATGGATGCTGATGAAAGAATATTGTCTTCCACACCAGTGGATTTCTGATTTTATTTTGGGGTTCTGGTTCTGTATAAATGTGCTGTTATGACAATGACTAATATGGAAGTATGGTTTGTATGATGATACCTGTATGGCCCAGATCAAATCTCTGAGCAGGGGAAGGAAGATGGTTTGGAGCTTATAATTTTGGGAAAGCATATGCTGAAGATTGTTATTATATGTAATTGGGAAAATAAAATATCTTTGAATTAAAAATATATATTTAGTTTATTAATTTATCAGCATAGCTGATCTTTGCTATATTAAGGTTTCATGAGAAAAATGTCTGTGACACGAACAGTCACCTTAATGAGAAAATTGGATCACCATAATCAGTTATCTCAATCCATCATTTACTGAGTACCTACCATGCATGTCCCACTGTTCCAGGGGCCAGTGTAGGGTATGGAAGTTTAAGACATGATCTCTGCTTTCAAGGGGGTTCCAGCCTAGTTAAAGAGATAAAGACCATATGTAAAGCAGACAAGGTTCAAATCATTGGACTTGATAGTGATCTGCTATTAACAACTTCAAACTAACATCTTCTATAAAATACTTAGGAATTCCAATACCCTCTAAGTTACCCAAATAAGATTTTTGCTGAAAGGCTCTGATCAGCATCAGTGAAAGGAATATTCATATCAATGATATGGCAGATCTGATGGAGTCCCAGAAGAAGTCCAGTGTACAAAAATCACCCTCAAAGATAAATTACAGGGCAGCTGGATGGCTCGGTGCATGGCGATGGGAGTTCCAGGTTTCAAATCTAACCTCAGACACTTCCTAGCTGTGTGACCCTGGGCAAGTCACTTAACTCCAACTGTCTATCCCTTACCACTTTTCTTCCTTGAAGCTGATACTTATTCTAAGATGGAAGGTAAGAGGGGTTTTTGTTTGTGTGTTTGTTTAAGAAAGATAAATTACAATGATACAACTACATCCTACAAGGTTTTTGTCTTTTGGTCTATGATTTCATCAGAATAGGAAACTTCTTGTGTGGGAACTCCCTCTCTCAAGGCGTGTGGAAGTTATAGTCTTAGAACACCAGTTCTCGAAATATGGCTTACAGACCCTTGAGAGTCTCTGAGACCCTTTTAGGGGATCTGTGAAGTCAAAACAATTTTCATAATAATACTAAAACATCATTGTTCATAAAAGTATTCTTCCTTTTTCCAACTAAATGTTTGTTTAGACCAGATTTCTTCCATATACTTCTTCAGGGGAAAAGGGGAAGCCACTGAGCATTTATTTAGCACCTACTTAATGCCAGGCACTGGGCTAAATGTTTTTTACAAACATTATCTCATTTTATCTTTATAAAAACCTTGAGTGGTAGAAATTATTGTCTCATTTTACACTTGAAGAAACAGAGGCAGACTGAGGCTAATGGACTTATCACAAAGCTAGTAAGTATCTGAGGCCCAATTTGAACCCAAGTCTTCCTGACTCTAGGTCCAGCACTCCATCCACTGCACCATCTAGCCATTGTTTTCATAGATTCTAAAACAACATATTGCAATAGATTGACTGCAGAAGCAGATGGGAAAATAGAGCTGTCGTCCTTTAAATTAGACATTAAAGAGATTTATAAAAAATGTAAAACAATGATCCTCCTCCCTAAATTTTTTTGTTTCAATGAATATAGTTATTTTTCATTAAAAATTAGGTTTACAAGTGATGAGTTTATTATTATTTTAAGTGAATTAATAAATAAATATTTCAAAATTTTAACAGTTTTTTTAGTATATATCAACAGATCTAATTCACATAAGCAAAAGCTCTTAGGAGTCTCCAGTAATTTTTAAGAGTATTGATGGTCCTGAGTTGAGCTATCTTGAAAAGTTTTCTGGGGCCCTGAGAAGTTAAGTAATTTGCCAATGATCAATATAGGTAGCATATGCATCAGAGGGAGACTTGAACTCAGTCTTTCTGAATCCAATGGCAATCTTCTATCTTCTATGCCACACTGTTTCACAAATTCTTTTATTACACTTAAAATAGGTTTCAATGAACAATGTGGGGGGCGGGGGGGGGGGGTGGGAAGAGTCATCACTAACCACCTGGATCTTCCTCTTCCCTGAAGTCTGCCAACTCTAGCCTCCTAGATAAAAGGGCAGCCCTGGCCATGAACACCACCTAGGTGAGGTGGTCTTAACTTATTTTTTTTTTAATCATATGGATCCCTTTGTTGGTCTGATGAACCTATGGGCTCCTTTTTTTCAGAACAATGTTTTTGAATGCATAAAATAAAATATTGAAGATTAGGGAAAATAAAGGGGCAATCATTTCTCATCCAAGTACATAGACCCCCTGAAATCTACTCATAATTTCAACTTAAGAACCCCAAATCTAGATGCAGTTTAGAGAAAAGCATCCTCTTTTTCTATCGCCAGGTCTATCATTTCCATTCTAAAAGTCATTATCTCTCTAAATTAATTAAATAAATAAATTTAAAAAAAAATAAAAGTGATTATCTCATCCTGTTGCAAGAGTACTGTCTTGAGATAATATTTGTAAATGAATCCTTAGCACGTTGCCTGGCACATGTTGTTGTTGAGTTATTTTTCAATAATGTTTGATTCTTCATGAACCCATTTAGGGTTTTCTTAACAAAGAAACTGAAGTGATTTGCCAGTTCCTTCTCCAACTCATTTTACATGTGGAAATTAAGGCAAACAGAAGTTAAGTGATTTGCCCTGGATCACATAGCTAGTAAGTATCTTGGGCAAGATTTGAACTTGGGAAGATGAGTTTTTCTGACTCCAGGTCCAGCACTTTATCCACTGCACCACCTAGCTACCCAGCCTTGCACATAGCAGGCACTCAATAGATGTTTTATTCTTTTCTTCCTTGCTTTCAGACTTGATGTGCTGAAAGATTTGAATTAATGCTCAAGCACCTGGGAGATATAATACCCAAAGAGAACTTGGGATTGACACCTGCCTCTCCCACTCCCATTTTCAGGTAAAATAAGGCAGTTGAATTATCTGATCTCAAAGGTCTTTCTAGTTCTGAATTCTTTAAAGATTCAAGGTTTCAGATTCACAGAAATTTGTTACACCAAAATAGGCTGGCCATAGCAGGGATGAATTCCCAGAATGAAATGCATTGGTAGACCACAAAAAAAAAATTGGAATAATGAAATTGACTTCCTAAATATGGGTCTTAAAAAAAAATTACCTATCAGAGAACATGCTCTGCAGCTCCAAATGAATGGTATTCTCACCCCATGTGATGTCATCCTTTCCTAATTGTTTCACTCTGGGTTATTGATTGACTTACTTTATGAATAGTCCTGTCGCTGAGGATGGGCCAGCATTAAGGCAAAGGATTTTCCAGGAGGGCTCAAAATAGGTTTGGTTGAAACCACATCATCATGTCTAATAAATTTCCAGTGTCTACAAAAAATACAAAAGCATGAACGATAATATAATACATGGAAATCGTTTTCTCTGGAAGGATACATTCTATGGTTGGCCTGGAATTAAAAGCTTAAACATGTGTCCCTCAAAAAAGTCAAAATTATTTTTTGAAAAGAGAGTTGCTGCTTGGTAGTTTTAGAAGAAATTATGGTGTGTGATGGTTATTAGTGAGTCTGTTTCAAAAGGATCTCTTTCCAGAGCTGTTAAAGAATATCCTCCATCCTCCGCGTTCGTTCAAGATAAAGGTAGTTTGTTCAAGCAATCTCATTATTATTAAGCATTTTACATTGTTAATGTCCTCTGCCATCATTCATTAGTCATTTCTCAGAACAGCCCTGTGGGGGATCACAGAAACTCCATTTACAAAAGAACCAGATGTACACTGCAGCACTGATCCTCAGGCACTATCCACCAACCCCACCCAAGTATGGCGGTCAGGGTCTCACCTAGGGCTGCACACTAATCCATTTATTTCTGTCCAAGATTTCTTTGTATGTCTGAACACACCAAAATCCATTGGGATTATGAGTGGGAAAATAGACCATTCCCAAAGTTACTATCTTGTAAATAGCCTGAGATTTACTAAAACTGAGTTGCTATATTTCAGGTTTGCAACTTAACTCTTAATTATTATCACATCTATTCTCCTTCCATGAAAAGCTAATTAGGTTTTGTGATCACTACATAAAACCACAGAAATATTTCTGAAACATTTCCCTTTGGCTAGAAATGACATTGCTCCACAGAAAAATGAGTTTGACTCACTTCAACACTATTATAAAGCTTGCTACATGGCAGAATCAAGAAGTTATAGCTGGGAGAGAAGCTTAGAGAACAGCTCATCTAATTCCATTATCTTGCAGAATATGAAGCTAGAATTTGAATGATTTTCCCATTGTTGTACAAGTAGTAAAAGAGCTGGAATTTAAACCCAAGTTGTCTATGCCAAATCTTCTGGTTTTTCCCATTATGGTTCTACTTTTAGCTGCCATGACTTCCCAAAATATACAAAGAGCTTCATGATATTTAAGGTGGAATGATCATAACTCAACAAAAAATAAAGTAGGAAACTATCAATGGAAGGATGGGGAAACAAATTCTTGTGCATGGATATAATGGAATATCACTGGGCTAGAAGAAATGATGGAAGAAATGGATGAAGGGAATATCCAGGAATACATATATGAGCTGATACAGATTGATGAACATAGAACAAGGGAAACAATGTACAACACTGAAAAGCAAAACAACTATGAAGGACTTCAAAACTATGCTAAACTTAATAACAAGCCACTATTCCAGAAGTCTGATGATAAACCTCTTTTCCCATCTCTTTGCAGAGAGGTGGAGGAGAAGAACAAAATAGGATAGACACTTTCCAAGACATAACCCATGGGTGGATTTGTTTTGTGCATCAAGGGAGAGTTTTAGCCTTATTTATGAGGAAAGAATAGAGTTTGGATGGTATTAATAGTGAAGTGAAAGAAAAGGACATCTATGGATTATTTAAAAAACAAGCAGAAGAGAGCAAAAGGAAGTTCAAAAGGGGATACAGATCAATAGAGCAGTGTTGGAACTACCATATTAAATTTGAATTATACAAAAGGAAAGAAGGAAGGGAGGAAGGAAGGAAGAGAGAAGAAAGGAGAGAAAGAGGGATGGAGAGAAGGAAAAAACATGGAAACAGAAACAGAGAAAGAGGCAAAATTAGGAAAGAAGGAAGGAAAAAAGGAAAGGAGGGAGGAAGGAAAAAAGGAAAGGAGAGAGGAAGGAAAAAAGCAAGGAAGGGAAAAGAAAGGAAAGATGAAGGGACAGAGGGAAGGAAAAATAGAAAGAAAAAGAGAAAGAAGAGAGGGAAGGAAAGAAGGAAGAGAGGGAGGGAGGGAGGAAAGAAAACACAATTTGTACACAGTGGGTGAAAAATAAGCTGTGCATAACAGAATTTGCAGTATCAAATACAATTCACTTTTTTGTTTATGTATTGAAATGTTCATGTTTACTGATATTTATTAAGTTCATAATAAAAAAAGAATTTTTCTGAAGTTCAGACTTCAGATACAATGTTTAGTATGTAGTTATGCACAGAGCAATTGGAAATGTCCTCCATTCTGTAATAACCTGCCCTCTTATTTAATTAATATCCCTACTCAGAAACAACTTTCCCTTTCAAGGGAGAAGCAGGAGGGTTGGACATGTCCAACTCATCCAACAGGAGATTTTCTGAAAGTCGAAGAAATGGTTATGGTTTTACATGAGGCCAGTTTACCAAAAATTCCCATCTAAGCTAATAAATGTCCTGCTCTCCCAGGCAGTGATACACTTTCCCCTGTCTTCCACCCAACCATCACATACTATAGTTCTGTCCCACTGCACACATAGACACACATGTAGGTAGCTGCTGTCTGTAATCACAAGCCATCCTCAGTACCTTTGTGGCTGAGAGAGGGAGTCTCCCTCCATCCTGCCTACAGAAACCCATCCTGCCCCTCAGCTTACAAGCTTCACAGGACATGATTCTCCATACAAATCTCCCAAGGTTTGTCTCCATTCTCTCTAGCAGTTGGATCTTGTTGTCCTCAAGTCCTTAGGGAAAATGGGTTCTCCTTTTCCCCCCCACCAAGGGGAGACAAATGAGGAGAGCTGCTGGACTGAAGGTTCCTGACATTCTCCCTGCCACTACAGACTCATTCTGAGGGCTGTCTTGGGTGGCAGGTGGAGTTATAATTATAGATTAGGAAAGAGCCAAATCAGCAGCTGCTGCTTGCTGCCTGGTGCCAATGAGAACTGACATCAGTGGGCCCTTGGCATAAACAGGGCTCCGAAGGTGGAAAAAAACATTTTAACCCCTGTGCTTGTCAGTCCACTCAGTGGCCACCCAACAGAACACAAAATCCTGACTGGGGGTCACATACAAAGCCACAGCTCTGACCTGAGGAAGCCTTTTCCCAGTGGAAGCTTGGAGTTAGAGAATTTCTTCCTGTTTGGATTGCCAAACCAAAGAAACAGGTTAGTGTAAACCGTGTGTGCCTGATGCACTTGTCTGATCTCCACTGTATGTGATCTTGGTCTTTCAGACAGGGAAGAAGTCAACAAGATCAAAACAGAAGGGCAGACATGATGGCTGGTTGAGTGAGAGTTGTTTACACCGTAATAAGCAAATTGTGAAAACTTATTTTGTCATGTTCTTGTAATAATAACAGAAGCATTTTTAAAAGTATTCACTAACTAGGATATGAATGCAGATGCAAAAGGTGCTTATGGTGGAAAATGATACTAGATTTAGGGCAAGATATCAATCATTCTGTAATGAAGTTTATACCAAAGATCCCCATTCTTGTTAGTGTAATGGGGAGAGCAATATTTGTTCAATTCCTTTGCTGCTACTTATCTGTGTGACCTTGGACAAGTCCCTTAACTCCCCTAATCTTTAGTTTCCTCATCTCTAAGAGCAAAGAGTTGGATTAGATAGCCTCTCAGATCCATAGACGATCTCCAAGGTCCCTTCCATCTCTAAATATTGATCTCTCTCTCTCTCTCTCTCTCTCTCTCTCTCTCTCTCTCTTCTCTTCTCTTCTCTTTCTCCACTCATCCATCTATCTACCTGTCTCTCTGTCTTTCTGTCTGTCTGTTTGTCTGTCCGTCTATCTATCTATCTATCTATCTATCTATCTATCTATCTAATCTATCATCTCTCTCTCCCTCTCTCTCTCCATTCATCCATCTACCTGTCTCTCTCTCTCTCTCTCTCTCTCTCTCTCTCTCTCTCTCTAATCTACTTACCTACCTATCTACATATACATACACACATGTATATATAAACTCTGTGTATGTAGATATATTATCTATATTATATATAGGTATATTATCTATATTGTATATATATATATATGTATATATATATGATTATACCAATGAGGGGACTCTCAGTGCAGAAATTCTATCTATTCTGTATGTCAGCGGCTCTCTACAATTTGTAGTTTTAATTTCATAGCAAAAGATTTAAAACATTAAGTACAAATGTAGCACTGCTTCTTGCATTAAATAACCAAAATAGGTAAACTAGTACATAAAGGCTTCTTGCCACGGCCCCCAAATCAGACTTCAGTCTGATGATCTGTTTAGGTAATACGTGTGAAATGGATTTTAAACTCATGTGATTCAAGTGCTCTTTGACATCTTTATGATTTTAACCTCAGTAGATTTTGCAAGAGAATCTCTAAGCTTACCAACAGCAACCCCTCACAACATCCTTCTTTAGACAACCAAGACTTAAGGTCATCTTGATATCATTTTGTATTGAATGGGTTATATATTCGAGGTCAAACAGGCTTTTCATGAGCCTTGCATTAGCTTTCATCCAGCCCTTATAAAATCTCGATATTTGGATGTCTCTGAAGTATTGGCATTCTGCATGACCCTTGAGAAGCTAGGCTTGTTTTAAGCTGTGGCCATGATGTTTTGCACTTGTTTTTAGGCTACCTACATCACTGGCTGTGTTTTGTTTAAGCTGGTAGTTACTAAAAGAAGACTCTGTACTCATCCTAGTTTTTTTAACAAACTAACCAATTTTCCTAGCCTCTTCTTTCCCCATTTCCAACAGACCATCTCTATGCATCAGAAAGAGAATTTCTGATGGAGGAAAAACCTCACATCACTATAGTCCAAGAGTGATACAGTGGGAAAAGAGTTGACTCTGTAGCCAAAGGACTTAACGTTCAAATCTTGGCCATCATTTCAACTTTTATGGGTCCCATTTGCCACCTCTGTAAAACAAAGTGGTTACACTAGTAACGACCAACTTCTAAATGTTGACCCAGCTATAAATCTATGATCCCATGATCCCAATTGCCCCTCTTCATGTTCAAGAGTACTGGTAAGTTATATCTTCTGAGATAAGTTCTTACCAGTGAGATCTATAAGTCCTAAATAACTACAGCCAAACTAAATTGATCAGAAAAAAGAAATCTCTATGTGAAATTCCCATAATTCACTTGCATTTTTCCTCCTGAACTCAAGGAAGTAATTCACAGCTTTTTTTTTTACAAGTGATTTAATTTTTTCTGTGTATTTCAAATGTACAACTCAAATCACTGGTAGATGAATTGATTCTGAATACAATTGGCTATAAACTTTGAGTACTCATCCTTAAACATTCAAATGAACATATTATGTCCTGTCTGCTAAGTTTTCTCATGGTAAAAAGAAAACATATGATAGAGGGCAGTATCTTTGTATAGCAATCCTTTCGAGACTGCTCATTATATCACTTCTTTCCTTTAGCTAGATATGAATTGTCTGATATGTACTAATTCTGTGTATATTAGACATAAAGCCTTGAAAGCCTTTGAGAAAATTGGTATTTCTAATACAATTGATTCCAGGGAGTTCTTCCCACTCTACTCATATTCAAGATTTGTAGAATCCAGTTGAGGGGTATGGAGCGTCCAGAATTCTGTTGAGAACGTGAAAAGAGAAGAACCAAAGTATTGATAAACAGGCTGACAATAATAAATAAAAATAGCATCAAAATCTGGAAAAATACACAAGAAAAAGCTCAGAAGGAGGCATCAAAACAATCAGAATAGTTTCTTTGCTTTCTTGTTAAAAGTTGATATTCGGTTTTTAAAAACCAGTAAATAGCGGGAGTTTATCATTTCATAATCAGTGGTTATGACAGGATCATAGATTTAGGGACTTCAGAGGCCATCACATCCAATCTCTTCATGTTAAAGATGAGAAAGCTAAAGCATAGAAAGGTCAAGTAATTTACCTAGGAGGGTCACACAGTTAATAAGTGTCTAAAGCAAAATTGGAACCCAGATCTTCTTGACTCCAAGTCAAATGCTCCATTGACTTTGCCATAATCCCTACCTCTTCTCTGTTTTCTTGTTTGGGCACTCAAATGTTATATTGATGGTCACTAAATTTAATTTAAATTTTTTTAAATTTAGTTTAAATTTTAAATCGATCTTAAATTTTTTTTTTTAATTTAAGAGTTCTGCTGCAATGGTAGCCCTTAATCCATCAGCCCTCGATCCCCATATGTCAAGAATTCTGCCTAATGATTTGGATTTCTGATAAGGGAAGTCCTATCTACCATAATTTTTTTTGGTAACCAGTGGTTTTTCTTTTTTTGGTTCTTCCAGAAACTCATTATCCAGAGGATGACTGTCACTTACTCCAGTAAGGTAGCAAATGCTACTTTCTTTGGATTTCATAGGTTACTCCTGAAGTGGAGAGGCAGCATCTACAAACTGCTGTACAGGGAATTTATTGCCTTTGCTATTCTTTACACGGCAATAAGTATGATGTACAGGTACCTTTAAAACATTTTTGCATGCCTCCTTAAACAGTCATCCGACATGATACAGAGGTACAGTCTCCAGAATCGGAGCCCTTCGGCTGCTGGTTAACTTTGCATTCTCTGACTTACCCTTTTGCATGTGTTCTTTTTCTGTTCTCTCTTCCTCCACCCAAGTTATTTGAATTGATCCCTAACACCATTTATAACGTTAAAAGTATATGCTAACCATTGTGTCCAGGTGGTTCTAATATCAGCTTGATAATTAGCTGATAACCATCATGGATATGCCATGCTCAAAATGCCATCGAAGGCCGATCATGGAGTGTTTATGCCAAGGTACAGACAAAATGATTATGTGGAATAGCAAAGACTAGAAAGGAATGGCCATGCCACCCATATGCTGATGCCCAAGTATCAGTAATAGCACTCTTTATTCAGTAGTAAGAAGCCCAAGACTGAAATCCTTATCCACACAAGTCATCTTTCCTCTAGATCAGAGTTTCTTAACCTTTTTTGTGTCGTGGATCCTTTTTGGTATTCTGGTTGACACCTATGGACCTCTTTCTAGAGTAATTTTGAAATAATAGCCAGCAAAAAAATTACAAAGAGTTACAAAGGAAACCATTTCTATTTGAAACAGTAATTGAAAAATGTCATGACTTCCAGATTAAGAACCCCTTAAGAATCCAAACTATAGAATCTATAAAAGCTCAATTGGTAAATCCATCTTTATGATGGAGATCGAGATTTATGGCAAGATATAATCACAAGAGCAGGTGAAGATTTCCTAAAACATCAGCTAGTTGGTGCTATCTGTTTGTCTGTCTGGTCAACCCAGCTGAGACAGACTCCTACCTAGAAATAAGCCCACTGCTGAAAAATAGAGTCTGGCTGAAGTTGTAGCCCTTCTCTAAATGCAGCTTTGCTTGCTTTCATTCAAACTACTATGGAGATTCGTATTCAAAAGGCTAATAGTTTGCCATACATTTCTTTTTTTCCCCATACATTTTAGAATAGAGCAGTAAAATAAGACATTTCATGGTTGATGAGGGCTGTCTCCTGAAAATGAAGGATGATGAAAAAGGTCTTGAGTCTATGTCCTATTAAGACCTTTTGGAGGAAGGGGATATGTTTTCTTGAAGAAGAGAAGACCCAGGGGGATACAATGACTGTCTTCAAATATTTAAAAGGCCATCATGTACAAGAGGGATTAGTTTGTTTTGCTTGACCCTAGAGGAACCTGGGCCAATGGACAAAAGTTACAAAGAGACAAATTTAGGGCTCGATATAAGGAAAAATATCCGAATATCTAAATATCTAATATATTTATTATATCTAAAAATATCTAAAGATATGTTAGAGTGGTTCAAAAATGCAATAGGCTACCTTGGAAAGCTCTAGCTGGACTCTTAAGCTAAGGTTAGATGGCCACTTCTCAGCCTTTTGGTAGAAGGGATTGTTTCTCAGGTACGGATTGTGCAGATGGCCAATAAGATTCCTTGCAAGACTGGCATTCTTATGATTCTGCTTCATGGTTTCACAGTTTGATCTTCATTTGTTCTCTCCATGTAGACAAATTCTTATTTGATTTTTCCACAAGGAATTATCCTTATAATCACCAAGAGCTTTCTATTCAGAGCGAGAAGGACATATGGATTTAGATATTACTCAAAATTATTAGTTGGCATCTGAAAAAGGAGAAGTTTTACCACAAACCAAAATGAACTCTAAATTGGATTTAAGGATCTGGCAAAATGTGGTCTATCTTTTAAAGGGAAAGTTTTCTCAAAACTCATAACAAGTTGTTGTTTGTTTTTTTTTTTTGTCACCTATTTCAAAATTGTAACTGAACTTTCAGAATGTTAAGGGAACAAGAAACCAGTCAAGCAGA
The DNA here is from genome assembly GCF_016433145.1 of Gracilinanus agilis. NCBI lineage: Eukaryota > Metazoa > Chordata > Mammalia > Didelphimorphia > Didelphidae > Gracilinanus > Gracilinanus agilis. Next base: position 267,189,286 of record NC_058134.1, read on the forward strand.
GTTGTCAAACTGGTTTGCTTTCATTAATATGGATTTGCTGCTGTTGTTAACGAAAATGACATTCCTCTTAAAAGCTTAAAAGAACTTTTGTCCCCAAAGGAGGCTTAACTCCAATACTTAACACATTCCACAAAATTATACTTAATCATAAAAGCCGATATTTATTATAGTGCTTACCATGTGCCAGGCACTATGTGCTAAGTGATTTACAAATATTATCTCTTTTGATCCTTATAACAATCTTATGAGGTAACTGCTATTATTATCACCAATTTGCAGAAGAAGAAACTCAAGCAAATGGGGGGGGGCAGTAAATGTGACTTGTTGATGGTCACTTAGCTAGTAAGCTAGTAAGTAAGAGGTCATATCTGAAGACTTCCTGATTCCAGACCTGGTACACCATCCATGCCAACACAAAGTTGCCCCAATATTTATATATAAGTATATTTTGTCTAAAGTTAGCAAACGTCCACAGCAGCAACATAGAGCAATTAGAAAATTTATTTATTTATTTATAACCCTTACCTTCTATCTTGGAGCCAAGGCAGAAGAGTGGTAAGGGTAGGCAATGGGGGTCAAGTGACTTGTCCAGGGTCATACAGCTGGGAAGTGTCTGAGGTCAGACTTGTACCTAGGATCTCCCGTCTCTATGCCTGGCTCTCAATCCAATGAGCTATCCAGCTGCCCCCAATTAGAAAATGTATGATTTAGTCTTCTTGCAATTTTTTTGGAATCACTGAATCATGGAATTTTAGAGATGGAAGGGAACTTAGAGCTCTTCTAGTCCAACTGCCTTCATTTTACAAGTGAGAAAAGAGATAAAAGGTATGAAATGACTACTTGAGGTTACATAGTTAATAAATGGCAGATCCAGAACTCAAATGTAGATCTTTTGATTTAAGTGCAGGACTATTTTCATGACTCTATGCTTCCTGTTTTATCAAATGAATCCCTTATATATATTGACCAGCAGTGTCAACATTGAACACTCTGTCTGAATTTGTCTTCTTCCCAAGACTTGACAGATTTAAGAAATCAAAGCATAGCTGTAAGAAGGCTTAAGCAGATTCTCATTTATTTTTACTATTATGACCATAAGGGAAAAAAAAACTATTTTAAAGATTATCTAAAATGAGCAAATAACTATACTTGGCAAGAGACAGATGTGAGGACAAACTCCTTTTTCAGAGATTTGCTCATTTTTCTTTCTTAATTCAGACCAGTAGGACTAAATAAGCCTGAAGTCTCTACCAATGGTAGTCTCTGAATCCATCTGTCATTTAATCCTGTGGTAAACAACACATATGGGTGGGTAGATAGATAGATAGATAGATAGATAGATAGATAGATAGATAGATAACAGATATAGCCAGGCAGGCAGACAGACATACATACAGATGGATGGATAGACAGATAGATAGACAGACAGACAGATAGATGATAAGTAGGTAGATAAAGATAGAGCTAGAGAGACAGATAAGTATAAGCATAGATAGATTAGATAGATAGATAGATAGACAGACAGATAGATACATAGACATAGACATAGACATAGACATAGACATAGACATAGACATAGACATAGACATAGACATAGATAGATGGATAGTAGATGGATGGATGGACAGACAGATAGATAGATAGATGGATAAAGAGAGATAGTTAGAGGGATAGATAAAGAGAGAGTTGGATGGACAGGTAGATTAGATAGATAGATAGAGTAAATAGATGCATTAATGAACCATTTGTAAGCCCTCTTTGGCTATTTCCATGTATGAGTAAGCAGAAGTGTGACAGAACCAATACGACAATAATTCTTGGCTTAGGTGATTGGTCTTTCTGAAGGATTCTGTGGAAATAGTCTATATTTCACCAAGTTCTTCCTCTGAATCTGAGGTAGGAACACCACACTCTCCCAATGCTCTCTTCTTTTTATGTCACCATTTCTCAGTTCACTAATTGACCACTGGTCATTACTTCATTTCCTCTGGTCCTCTAAAATGGTTCCTCAGTCCTTTGCCCAAGTTGCATATTTCCATTATCTTAAAACAAGTCCTTAAGGCTTTGTAATCATATCCTTTTCTGGATTTTTCCTTCATTAATATCGCCATAATACTCAACTTTTGTAGATTATTCTTTGAGTATATTGGTATTTTTATTGTAATCTGGATTAAACTACTTAAATTCAATTCAGAGTTTACTGTGCAAATACTCTGGGCAAAACAGTAGACAGGTCATTAAGAAGAATACAAAAATGAATGGGATCCAGTTCCCAACCTCAAGGAGTTTACACTCTAATTGAGGAGGATAAAGCACATTCACAAATAAATCTTTCTAGAATGCCTTCAGTTTTCTTTCAGAATGGAATCTCTGCTCTGTCCCCATAATGCAAAGAACAATAATGAGCACATTAATTTAAACAAATGTCGGCTCAACAATTAAGCCAAATTAAGAGAAAATATGCTCAATCAAATATAATCTAGGTTGTATCCAAACTATAATGTATCTTTTCCAATTGCTCTTTGTGAACCTAAAAACACCATATTTTTCTGAATTTCATCTCCTTTTTGGAGACCTCTAAAATAAAATTTAACTTTAGGATAAATGATTCTAGGTGGCTAGGTGGCTCAGTAGATTGAGAACCAGGTCTAGAGATGGAAGATCCTAGGTTCCAATCTGACCCCAGACACTTCCTAGCCGTGTGACCCTGGGCAAGTCAGGTAACCCCCTTTCTCTAGCCCTTCCCCCTCTTCTTACATGGAAAGTAAGGGTTATTTAAGTAATTTCTAAATGCACTTTAATAGTCATTCTACTAAGTATAAATAATTTTGTTCATGTAAAAATTCCCTGGGGAATCATGGAAGAATTGCCTCACTTCAAAACACATGTATTGATCTGTTTTAGTCAGTGCCATCTTAGAAAGTAATCAAAACACAAAGTTTGGGTTTTTTTTAATCAAGTGTTTATTAAAACATATCTAATCCTTAGTCATCTTAATAAGTGTAACAATTTTGCTGCTTGAAATATTAAGCAATTACAATGTTTAAAGACCTACCTGTCAGCTCGAGAACATTTCTATTCTTTGCTCCTGGTGACTGCCATGAATTTTTTTTTTTTTTTTTGCTAAGTTGTTTGCACTTAATGTCACATGCAGAGCAGGTGCAAAAGTATAATATCATAAAGGGATATGCATTTTATTTTTGCTCCAGATTGTTACTTACAGGAGCCCAAAAACGTTACTTTGAAAAATTATCAATTTACTGTGACAGATATGCTGAACAAATTCCAGTAACCTTTGTGCTTGGTAAGTATAGGTGACACGCAGAATGAAGCCACCCAGCTGTCTCCGTTAGGATGACACAGATGACTGTGCATGGAAGTGTTACCAAGCTAAGAGGCATGTCCAGAAAAGCAACTGCTTGTGATAAGAAGTTACCATCACGCATAAGGGTTTCGCCTTCAAAGACGCTTTTGCTAAATTAACATTGGACAAGTTTGAGGTATTAATCCCAAAGCCTTCTGGTCACTAACCGTTTTGCAGTCGGTAGCTCAAGTCTAATATCCACTTACCAGGTTCCACAGGGTCCCAGGCATAACGCACATTTCACATTTCCTGTAGGGCAGTATTACAAAGGTATGGGGTGACGGCTGTCTGCCCCAAAGGGGTCAGGTTGTACTAAAATGCATCCGCGGTGATTCTCCGTCCAAGGAAAGAAACTTCACCTTCGCTCTCTTATTCTTTAGGGTTTTATGTAACTCTGGTGGTGAACCGATGGTGGAACCAATTTGTCAATCTACCATGGCCAGACAGACTGATGTTTCTGATTTCCAGCAGCGTTCATGGAAGAGACGAATATGGTCGTTTACTCAGAAGAACCCTCATGCGCTATGTCAATTTAACTTCCCTACTCATCTTCCGCTCCGTGAGCACCGCGGTGTTCAAGAGATTCCCGACAATAGACCATGTGGTAGAGGCAGGTACTGTGGCTTGTTTATTCTCCCTTCCCACCTCAGATGAAAACCTAGGGATGTTCCCCCGAGACTCCCTTGTTTAAATCTTGTTCATATGTTATATGTTTGCCCTCCCTAATAGACAGCATTTAAATGTTTCTAAAGCGAAGAGTTCTTAACCGCAGGTCCCGTGGGTAGAAGTCAAGGCTCCATGAACTCGGATGAGGAAAAAAAAAAATACAACTTTATTTCAATGTATTCCAAAATTTTTTCAATATATAGTCCATATGTTCCAATATGTTTAAGCATTTAATATTCAATTTATTTCAATATATTCCAATATGTAGTCAATATATTTCAATATGTTTAAGCATTTAATATTCAATTTATTTCAATATATTCCAATATGTAGTCAATATATTTCAAAGTTTAAGTATTTAATATTAAATTTATTTTAATATATCCCAATATGTAGTCAATATATTTCAATATGTTTAAGTATTTAATATTCACTTTTTTTGATATATTCCAATATATAGTCAAAATATCTCAATATGTTTAAGTATTTAATATTCAATACATTCCAATATATAGCCAATATATTTCAATATGTTAATATATTTAATATTCAATTTATTTTAATATATTCCAATACATAGTCAATGTATTTCAATATGTTAATGTATTTAATATTCAATTTATTTCAATACATTCCAATATGTAGTCAATATATTTCAAAGTTTAAGCATTTAATATCCAGTTTATTTCAATATATCCCAATATGTAGTCAATATATTTCAATATGTTTAAATATTTAATATTCACTTTCTTTCAATATATTCCAATATATAGTCAATCTATTTCAATATGTTAACACATTTAATATTTAATTTATTTCAATATATTCCAATATGTTAAAGCATTTAATGTTTTAATTCATTTCAATACATTTCAAAATATCAATCAATATTTTAATATGTATTTAATTCACTATATTCAATATTTGGTATGTTGTAATACCAAGTATTGTATTTTATGCACTTAAAAGATATTATTCTGTGAAAGATATAATTTTAGCCATGGCTAACAGGGGAATTTATTTTGCTTAAACTATTCATATTTATTACCAGGGGTTTGTCTTTGGGGTGTTTTTAAGTTGTTCAATCAAGAGGTTTAAGAGGGAGAAGATAATAAATGCTTCTTAAAACTAATTTTAAGGGAGCATCTGGATGGCTCAATGGATTGAAAGCCAGGCCTAGAGATGGGAGGTCCTAGGTTCAAATCTGACTTCAGACACTTCCTAGCTGTGAGACCTTGAGCAAGTCACTTAACCCCCACTGCCTATCCCTTACTGCTCTTCTGTCTTGGAACCAATACACAGTAGTGATTCTAAGATGGAAGGGAAGAGTTTAATATTGTAAATTAAAATAATAATAAATATTAATAAGTTTATAAAATTTACAATACAACATAATTTAAATAAATAAATTTAATTACAATGAATCAAAGTTAAATTAAAATGAATGAATGAATTTCAATAAATAAATTTAAAATAATAAAATGAATAAAATAATAATAATAAGACAAAAATAAAATAAAAACTAATTTTAAGAATCTAAAAATCTATATCTTTAGGAATCAGTAGTCTTCACCAATGGAATCCCGGTTCTGATCAGAACCAGTCTTCACCAGGATGCCATTGGTGTCAATAACAGAAAAAAGGTTACTCTGCTCTTTTAGAAATCAATCGCCCAGAGCATTCTTAGTATGTACTATTGCTGGACCAGAAAGAAGTTACCAGGTTCTAGTTGTGTGAGGCTCCTTTTGGCTATCTTGGACTTTCTATCCCGGAAGGCCAAGTTGATTTTGATACTGCCCTGGATTATGGGGCTTAATCTGAGCAATGGTAGTAGTCGAAATGGATTCTGATCCAGTTTTGGTCTGAAGCTGTATTGAAAGGCCATCTCTCAAGATGATGCTGATCAATGAGGTTTCAGGGTTGACAAGTCAGCGGTGGTTGAAAAACAACTCCAAATTACATCTGCAAAGGTATATGTGAGGAGTAGGAGATATAAGTGCCAAGAGACTATATTCTCTGTATATTTAGTAGGATACTTACTGGACCATTTGGGTTCAATTTTCTTTTACAAAAAGGGTTTTTAAAAATATGACTGATTTTGATCTTAAGCAAGTAGACAGCCTAGGACATGTTTCTAAACTAGGGTTTCCGTGTTTTGGTCAAGATGTTACTATTGCGGGATCATGGCAACCTGGGTCTTCTGAGAGAAGTGAGCTCAGTACTAGAATATTTTGGTGGATTGATCAGAACCAAAGAAGCAGTTAGTAATGGGTCAGCCTGGCTGCCTAGTGATTCAGGAATCTGCTCTTGGCCCTTTGTTGTTTTTAATGACTTTTGAGGAAGGCCTAAAGAACATAAAGGCTTCATGGTATAGAGGACTGCAGAGCTGAGAAGACCCGAGGTCATGTTCTGCCTCTAATACATCCAGACATTGGATTTCAGGGAAAGTCTCTTAAACTCTCAGTGTCCTAGGCCAGAGGGGTCAAGCACCAACCCATTTGGCAGCAACTTTTGAGTATATCCTGAACCATATTAAAATGTTGTAAGAATAAATGTAAAATTATGGCATGTGACATGGTAAGAGGAATGGTCTATGGACAGTCAGATGGGAAGGAGTACTCTCTACCAAGTCCTACACTTTCTAGGAAAAGTTCATGGATATAAAATGGACAGAAAAATAAAACCTGGAAAAGTCTAGTCTAGAAATCAATCTTGTGATTATTTACTACATCATTTGCCATTTTTGGGAACCAAACCCATGATTTTATTGGTATAGGGAAATCCCATGAGGCATCAAAGAAGCAAAGTGTAAAACCCATAGGACTTGGAATCAGGATAGATAAAGACAAGTTCAAACCTTGTCTCAGACTAGCTGTGTGATCCTGAATCACTAAAAAAAAAAAAATCTCCTTCTGCCTCAGTTTCCTCATATGTGAAGGTATGATAATAATAGCTCCTCCATGGTAGTTGTACAGGTGAAATGAGAGACTATTTGTAAAGTGCTCTGCAAACTGTCAAGTACTATATAAGTGCTAGTTATCATCATCATTGTCATTATCATCATATTATTATTCTAATGAAGAAATTCTCTCTACCAAAGCAGACCAGCAACTGCTCTGCAACTTGGGGTTCAAGTGGTTTGGCTGGGGTCATTTTGAAGGAAAACCCAGGTGAAAAGTGGATAAGCATCTTTTTTTCCACCTGAAACCCATGAGAATAGCCAAGTGTAAAGGGTCAAACTTTACAAAAGCCCACTTGAATGCTAAGCCAATAAATATAGAGGAAGTGGAGGAAAAGAGAGTATAAGCAAAATCTGCCACATTTTTTAAATAAAATGAAATTTTATTTCATACATATGTAGTAATGGTTTGAATTTTCTCATTAAGATAAAACTTATAGAAAGTTTCAAGAAGCAAAAGATTTTTGATTTTCATTTTTTTTAAAAATCATTGAAGGTAAATCATAGAGAAAAATCCTACTTAAAAAAACACAATTATTCTAAAGAGAATATCCTGTTGAAATTTCATTGTTAGTATTTGGATAAAGTGACATTCAAACCAGAAAACATTACCTCGTTTGAAATTTGGAATATATAAAGAGAAATATCAACCTTTAGGAAATTGTATTATTATCACATAGGGAGAGGAGGCCATGATTAACTAAATGCTTTACTGTACCCTTGAGAACCATGTGCCGATAACTCCAAGCATAGATACAAGCCTAAACAGAATTATCAAGTAGATGAAATTTTATTTACCTCCACTCCTCTTTCTAACTTTTTTCTACTAACCCCTCCACTTATAAAGCCCTTGATGTTCCTCCTGTTTGTCCTCCCAAAGTAGATAATCAATGTCGTTTGCCCCATTAATGTGCATTTAAATGAATATCTTACCTCTTCCAGTGACACCTAGTGATGTTTATGTTCTAAGACATCTCTTATTGTGGAAAGAAGTGTTATTTATGTATATGATGTTCAAGAGATTTGGAGCATCGTAAGGAGAAAGGATGGGAGAGGAGATGACTTGCCAGTCTAGTCCTTTCTTTCTGTTGTTTTTCTGATGGGGTGGGAATGGTCCTCTATTTCCCTGAAGTCCCTAGCCATAGTGAAACCACTTACCCTGCCTAGTCCTAAGGATAGCCGAGTCATCCTGGGAGCTGATATCTGAGTCTGCAGAAAGGGACATGTGCCCATATGTTGGCTCTCCCAGCTTGGCACATGCCACCTTGTCTCTTCAGACTGTCCTAGTTCTATGCCAAGGGCTCTGGGTAGAACAGGAAGTTCAGGGATGGGGTAAAATGTCATAACTGATTCTCAGACCTAAGACACAGCTGCTGACACCATCGTGGGGAGAGAGGACTGAGAAGTAATATAAGAAGAGGAATGCAAGGGCTTCACAAAATGTGGTTGGGTGGACAGGAGGCCCCAATGACAGCCTCCATCCCCTCTGTAAAAATTTACTAGTCAGAAAAGGTCCAAAATATAAGCTAGACTCTATCTAGCATCTCAGTGAACCTGGCCCCACTCCCCAAAGAGCATCATCCCTTGTCTCAGGGGAAGAGAAGAAGGATAATCTTATACTTTTAACTCCTGGACAAAGACAAACAGAATTCTAAGTGAAAGGGGTCATTGCTCCAACTGCCTTTCTTAACATTCTAAAACCCCTTACTGCCAGGGCTGCTTACAGTTGAATTTGCAAAAGCAAAGGCTTCTGCTAGCAACCCTGCATTACACCAGTTATAGTCTGACATACTGCAAGCTCAAAATTATCTTGAAAATCACATTAATCTGAGATGCAAGAACAGCAAAGAGCATGGTATTTGTGATAATATAAAGACCTAGCCCTCTTGGTAAAACTGTATTATGGATTCAGTTTGTAGATAAGATTATTTTAGCTTTATCTGTGGTCTTCTTTCCACTCATGAGATGCTCCTAAATATTTGGGACCTGTAGAGAGGGATGGGACAGGATCATATTTAGGGTAAGGAGACTTTGGGTCTGCCTGAGGACAGTGACATGAGATGGGGAAAGAATGCTTCTTTCTCTTGACAGATCAGACCCCAGACCCCAAACTGATCTTCTGCAAGCTTTCAGTGGATTGTGGATTGCTCAAATCTTTTCTTAGACCCAGGCTTCTAACCTCAGGGTGCTATCCACAGATCTACATAGAGGACACTGTATGCATGGCTCTGGGCCCTCTTACTCTGGTGCCTCTTCTGGAGCCTCTCCTTCCCCTTCAATCCTAACAAGTTAGTTGTTCAGGGGTCAATACCTCCACCACCCGTCTCTCAAAAAAAAAAAACAACTGGTTTTCCTCCCTGGTAAAATAATCCCTAGTTACAACTCCAAACATGAGGTGTGGTAGAAGGATTTTAAAAGGCAATATATTTAGAAGAGAAAAATTCAGTCATTGGTTATTCATCCAGCAAGCATTTATTATGTGTTTACTAAGCAGTGGAGATGAAAAGAAAGACTAAGAAAATAGTGTCTGTCCTTAAGGAGCTCACATTCGAATGGGGGAGACAACATGTAAATAACTACATGCATGAAAGATATCCAAAATCTGCTTGGGGGACTCAAATTTAACCATACGCTACTTATCCTTTGGCGGTAGTCCTGATAAACTCAGACACTGAAGTCCCTGGGAAGCAGATGTCTTTCTGTCGACATCAGTGGTCAAATAATAGCCAGCAAATTATCTAACCATGAGAAGACAGAGTTGAGTGGTTATGAAGGTAAATATCCTAAATTTAGAAGCTATGATGGGAAGGCTAATTTGATTTAGGGTGGAGTCCTTTCTGGAATATTAAGATGATTTAATCAGTGATCTTTCCCTTCCCAAGAAATTAGAAGAGTCTCAGAGACTATTTAGTTCCTAGACTATTGCCAAGGCATTGTAAGTCACCTTCACTCTTGCAAAGAGGACTCTAGTGAAATCATTCTGTAGCCCTGAGCTAGATACTTGGAGGTAAAATGGTATAGGGAAAGCTATACCAGCTGTTCCTCTCCTGGCAGGTCTTTCCAAAACTGAGTCAGTACCCCGAAAGCCTCATACGATGAATCCAGGAATAGAGGAGATGCTTCAGTGGGGAATGGAATGCTTGCCTGGCTTGTGGTGAGATTGCACCATGTCTGAAGGAAAGCGCACACAGAAACGAATTCACTACGAATTCATCCCACTCAGTGAGATGCTTCAAAGGGCTGATGCTTGACTGGCTTCCCATGGTTCTATTTTAGGAGTTTGTTCACATGGAATCATCAGGTGTTGGGCACAGACTAGGAATATAGCAATTAGCCAATCAGTCAACAAGCATTTATTAACAAACATGCCTGCTATCTGCCAAGCACCATGCTAGGCCATAGGGTTACAAAGAAAAAAATGATACAACCAACTCCTGCCCTCAAGGAGCTTCTATTCAACTAGGAAAAAGCAGCACAAACTCACATAAATTAATACAAAATATATTCAAAATAAGTGCAAGTGAAATATACAGCCTCTTACTGACCACCTCTTCCCTCCTATCCCCCTTAAAAAGACTCTGGGCTGGGGAAGGTAGGTGGCTCAGCGAACAGAGCACCAGGCTTGGAGACCCAAAGTTCTGGGTTCAAAGCCTGGCAAGTCACTTAACCTCAATTCCCTAGCCCTTACCATTCTTTTGCCTTGAAATTGATACTTAGTATTGATTCTAAGACAGAAGGTCAGGGTTTAAAAAAAGGGGGACAGGGCTCTGGGTTCTCATATACTAGGGGCTCTTTCTCCCATCCCAAGAATTTTATTCCAAAGAAATTTCCTGAATAAGACAAGTACATATACCACAGTAAATATAGGTTCAGATGTAGCTAATAGATATAGATGACTTGAGTTATTTAGCATAAGGTTGTTTGCCTGCAATTCTACAATATATGCTTAGTTATCCTCTGCCAAATTCTTACTACTGGTCCTGGATCATTCTAGCCATTCTGATTTTCCAGCCAGGTTCTCATTTCTCAATTCTAACTCAGCCTATATTATATACATAGATAAACAGAGAGACAGACAGACAGACAGACAGACACAGAGATACATACATACTCACAGCACGTGTGTATATATTATATATATATATAAATGTGTGTATATATATATATTTATTTATTTGTTTGTTTGTTTGTTTGTTTGTTTATTTATTTTCCACTTCCTTCTTAGCCATTCCTATCTATGAGACTGTAGCTATTGGATACTCTGCCAATCTTTCAAATAGACACCATCTAACTCACTACATCTATATAGATCTATTATGGGCAATTATTGACTGACTTTGCTACCTATCATTCTATAATAAACCAAATGATCTTATTAATCACTCATTTTATATCTTTAAAAAAGAGTGATTGGTACTGCTCTGATCTCCTTCAGTCATTTTTCAGTTGCGTTCAATTCTTTGCAATCCCATTTGAGATTTTCTCATCAGAGATACTGGAATGGTTTGCCATTTCCTTCTCCAGCTTCTTTTACAGATGAAGAACTGAGGCAAACAGTGTTAAATGACTTGCTGGGGGGGTCACACAGCTAGTAAGTATCTGAGGCTAGATTTGAACAAGTGAACATAAATCTTTCTGACTCCAGGCTTGCATTCTTATTCACTGTGCCATCTAGCTCTGCTCCCATAGGAGGCTTTAGAATTCAATGGGATTCCAAAGAATAAACAAGTTTCATGAAAGTGCCTTTCTTACTTACAGAAATAGAATTTGAACCATATCAGATAAGACTTAGTTAAAAGAAAAGATACAAGATGGCTCCTAAAGACAGCTTCCTGTATAGAAAACTAAGACTTGGAACTTAGAACAAATTATGGAAGGAAAGAATACATAGCCCCTTCCCACCAGTTGCCATATTTTCTCCCCTTGTCATCAATCTTCATACTCATTCCACTTGTTTACCTGTATTCTTCACCTTCATAATGTGATTCTGTCCTCCTCACCTCTTCATAGGTAGCTTTATCTCAGTTGTGCCTAATATTAAGAAGGCTCCCTCACTTTGCCATATTAAAGAGGAACATATATGTCAAGGCTGATAGATTTACTCTAACCACTTAGAATACATGGAAATAATTATTTGAACATGTCTATAATCTGCCTGAGTAAGGCGGAAGAGGTAGGATAATTCTTTGTATTGTGGGAAGGTGTCTGAGTGTTGGAAAGGTCTTGAAGGGTCATCAGTGTCATGAGAAGTGAGGGAGATGTTGGATCAGTACTATTACAGAAGAAGATTAAATTAATCTTCATTAATTTGAACTGAAACTAAGGCTTGGTGACCATGGAGGGAGAGAGAGAAAGAAAGAGAGACAGACAGAGACAGACAAAAACAGAGACAGAGACAAAAAGAGAGTAATTGGTGGGGCCAGCTACCTGATGTTGCTGCCTCCCAAAATGGAATTAGCCAGTAGAGTTTAGTCAACAAAAGCTAGAACACAAATAGCAAATGCATTCTAGAAACACTAATGGGTGTCTGGTAAAGCTGAGCCTAAGATTCTATTCTGTGTTGAATGCTATTTGGTGAACTCATCTGATAGTCAATCTGGAAATTTTCTCTATGCTAATAACACAGATCTTAAGGAATCATGAATATGATTATTGTAGGGATGCTTTGGATGAGAAGCCAAAGTAACCAAAGGAAATCAAAATGACTGTTATTTTCCCCACTGCATATCTTATCTTTAAGTCAGAGGGAATCCTATGTATGATAGAGAAGTGTGCAGAGGAACAATCTGGCCCACTTAAGTGGGAGGGGAAAGAGAAAGGAAGCAGGTGTTTCATTATTAAATAACTACTTATGCTTAATACTATGCATTACACTATATATGTCGTATGTAATACATTACATATTAATATTTAATGCTACCATATGCCAGGTGCTATGTTAAGTAATTTTACAAATATTCTCTCCATTGATCAATCAATCAATCAATCAGCAAATACATGTTAAGTATTTGTGCCAGGCATTGTCCTAAAGCATGGGAGATGCAAAAAGAAACAAAAGATAGTTCCTGCCCTTAAGAGCATACAATCTAACAAGATAAGTGCTATCACTGTCCTCATTTTACACTGGAGGAAATTGTGGCAGACAAAAGTTAAATGACTTGTCCTCTAGATGTTTAAGTCTTCAGTACTGATACATTAGACTATTTGAAACTTTTTCATTGTCTATTCATTATAAATTCTTTAAGGTCAGGAACTGTCTTGCTTCTGAATCTATTTTCCTAGCACTGAGCACAGTAGTCCCTTCTGTCTGAGATTGCCTCCAGTTCACCCAATATCTCTCATCTCTGCAGAGTTGTTTGCAGAGTGGTCTTCTCCATTAGGATGGAGCATCTTGAAGGCAGGGGTTATTTTTGCCTTTCTTTTTATTCCCAGTGGTGAGTACAGTGTCTGGCACATAGTAGATGCTTAATACATATTTGTTAATTTACTGACTACTTGAGAACTTAGCAAATAACTTCCCAGGTCTATCTGACCCATGACATGAATAATAAATTATATGAGAGGAAGTTATTTTAGGATAACTAAAAGATCTAAAAGAAATTAAACAGGGTGGCCTAAAAGTCTTAGTGCTTTTAAAAGTGTTAATAGCACCAAGACTTTGGGGGCTGTCCTGTAGATAAGTGAATGGTCATCTGGGGAAGTTTCATTGCATATCCCTGTCCACTAAAGTCCTATTCTGATGATTCAAACCAATGAAGAGGTGACTTTGGCTTCTCAAAAGCCATACCAGCAGAGTAGACACTCTAGCTATACTACCAAACTCAATGAGTGTTGGGTAGGAACTCAATGATGGAGAAGACATCTGTTCTCTGTAGGTGAGCCTAGAACACCCTGAAATGTTCTATCCGGCCATCCGACAAATACCATGAGAAGGATACAATACAATGAAACTTCTAAAGAGTTGCCTTAGAAACAGACTGACGGATGGATATTTCCTTTCCTTTGGCCCCCTCTTAAAAATTTTGCCCATCACTGGCCTAGAGGGATCAGTTTTAGGAATTCTTCACACACACACACACACACACACACACACACACCACAGTTACACACACAAATCACAGACACTTTTGACTGTCATAGAGGGACACAATCTTTGTTAGTCAAGGGCATACTCCCAGGTCCCTATCAATCCTAAAGAAATATTGAATCTCTCAAGGACAAAATGGGAATAGAAACAGGACTAGAAATTCCCAAGTGGGGAATTCCCCCTCTAACTATGCAGGTTGGCACTTTCCAGGTAATTTATAATGTCACAGAACTGCCCAGACTTGTCAAGGGTCAGAGATGGTATTTGCATCCATGTTTTCTTGTCTAGCTCTCTTATCCACCATACTGCATTGCCTCTTACTCAAAGGCAAAATTGTGTCAACTAGAGGATATTAAAAGTTTTATTAAAAGGTTTATTGTTACTAAGTGAACCAGTCTGCTACATTTAGCAAGAGGCAGTAGTCAACAACCATGACTATGAACCAGACACTCTGGGCTCTGAGCCACATTGATTTTGAGCAACAAATCATGGAATCATAGAATTTCAGTTGGAAAGGACCTCAGTGGCCATTAAGTCCGACATATTCCATATAAGAATGCCATCTCCCCGGGGAGATTGTGAGCTCCTCAAGGATTAGAGCTTTACAGCACACGTTTGTTTTGGAGATCCTCAATATGCCAACATATAAGAGATTGTTCCCCCAAAAGCTTGAATTGAGTGAGAAATACTTCATACTTCAGCTATCTTTCTTTTCTATGTAGGCTTTATGACAGCAGAAGAAAGAAAATTATTTGATCACCTTAAGTCTCCTCATCTGAAATACTGGGTTCCATTCATCTGGTTTGGAAATTTGGCATCGAAAGCCCGAAAAGAGGGAAGAATCAGAGACAGTGTTGATCTACAATCATTAATGACTGTAAGTACTCCCTAACCTGAGGACAAAAGTTAGCAGTCATGGAACAAGAAGCGAGAATCATCGTCTCCATTACATTGGTTGGTAATTTTGCTTCACAAAGTCTGATATAATGCCCAAGTAACACTGGTCAGTCTGAAAAGAGAGGATGCCGCAAATTTCCTCTGTGGGAGAAAAGTAGTTAATCTTTTCCAAAAAATAACAACAAATCCAATCTCCTAAAACCCCTTACCAAAATAGTTAGAATGACTTTATTAGCATTTGTAATCCTTATCCTTCCATTCAGAGAAGAGCATAATGACCTAGCAGTTAAACAGTCTGACCCATACTGACTGTGTGATCTTGGGCAAGTCATTAATGTGCCCATGGAAGCTCTCTAATATTGTAAGTTGCAGAGCCACTGATGGTCTGCGTGGGTAGAGGGAGTTTCCCATTGCCAGGTTTAGTAATTTTTTAAAAAACCAACCCTTTTCGCCATAACCCTTACTAACGTCTGAAATCATAGGTTGATAGACTCATTTGATCTATGAGTCTGTCAAAGTTGTTTTCAGGTTTTCAATTCTATGTTCATTATTCCTTCTACTGAACCCTATTGCCTCACTAAAGATGACAGAAGAGAGGCAGCAGGTTAGGGAAGAAACAGTATTGAACTTGGAATCAGACAAGACCTGGGTTTGAATCTTAACTTTCACACTTACTTTGTGACCACAGACTTACTTCTGTAAGACTCAGTTTCCTTGGAAGTTTGAATGAGATAACACATATAAAGTGCTTTGTAAACTTTAAAGCTTTATGCCTTAATCTGTTGTTGTTTTTTAAACCCTTACCTTCCAACTTGGAATCAATACTGTGTATTGGTTCCAAGGCAGTAGAGTGGTAAGGGTAGGCAATGGGGGTCAAGTGACTTGCCCAGGGTCACACCGCTAGGAACTGTCTGAGGCCAGATTTGAACCCAGGATATCCCATCTCTAGGCCTGGCTCTCAATCCACTGAGCTAGTCAGCTGCCCCCTGCCTTCATCAGTTATGATGATAATAATGATGCTTATAAGGTGATACATAACTGCAAAATCCTAGGCCTTTGTTTCCTCTTGAAAAATTCCATATTCAGATTGATGGCGCATTATCCTTCCAATCCATTAGCTTGGAAGGTGACATGTTTTGGCAGTATTGCCTGATTCAAAGCATTTTAAAAATTCCTTCCATTAACTGCTTTTTGTGGCTCCTTATATCTTAAGACAGCCTGTCTAATAAACATTATAGATTCAACTGTAAATGCCATGTCTACATTCTTAATCCTCGTTAATATTCATCCCTCGCCCATTCTTACTACCACCAGCCCCTCACTGTTATTTTAACAAGTCACAAAAGCTGTCTGTTTCTGGATTAGGAGATGAATCGGTATCGATCTTGGTGCAGCCTCTTGTTTGGCTATGACTGGGTTGGGATTCCACTCGTCTACACTCAGGTAGAGAATTATTTACAAACTCTATTTGGGCTTCCATATCCCCCATCTCGGCTTTCTCGATTACAGAGATTTCTCTTTATTTCAGGTAGTCACTCTTGCTGTCTACACTTTCTTCTTCGCATGCTTGATTGGACGACAATTTTTGGATCCCACCAAAGGCTATGCAGGGCACGATTTAGATCTCTACATTCCCATCTTTACGCTCTTACAATTCTTCTTCTATGCAGGATGGCTCAAGGTAGTCAACAGTTTAATCCCTAGCCACTGAGAATTGATGTGTAATTCCTCTCATCAGTTTCATCTCATTGAGAAACTAAGATTATGCCTGCGCCATGTGCCAAACCACCTTCACTGGGTCCTTGGGAGCTCGTTCTTTGGGAGAATAAGGGTGGGATTACCATTGATCCATCAACAGCAGTTTATTAGGTGACTATTATGTGCCAGATACTAGAGAGACAAAGACAAAAATGAAATAGTTCCTTTCTAAAGCAGTGTGGTATACTGCAAAGGCACTGGATCTGAGTTGGAGGAAGTCAATTTAATTCCACTCTGCCGCCTGCTACTCATCTCAAATCATTTAATCTCTAGGCTTCACTTGCTTCATCTGTAAAATGAGGATTTGGACTAGGTGCTCTCTAGGGTCCTTTCCAGCTCTAAATCCCATCAACAAATAGGTCAGGGGCATTATGATTTTGCAACTGGGGAGGAAACTGGCAGCTGAAGTTGAATACAGAATGACAATAGCGCAAGGTAGTTCCCAAATGGCAAGCCCTTAAATGAAGATGGGCATGTCATTGATGGCTATTTTTTAAAATTTACTAGGATGGATGCCCTCATTAGGTATATAATTTACAAGTTATCATCCAAATGCATATTTACATAGATCCTTTGTGCCCTAGTAGTCAAGGACAAAGAGTAAAAGAGCTTGGAACTGGGAATATCTTGGCTATTCCCTGAACAACAAAGAATTAAGCATGAATAGTTCTGATGATAATCAGCTAGCAGTTGGCTGCTGGTTTCTGTTCCACCCTCTGAAAAGTAATTTTCCATACAACGCAGCAAATATCTTTAAGCCCACACTAGGGATAGAGACTGTCCCGTAGCATTCAACTGGACACCCTTTCCAACAATAAAAATGCTGTGACACAAAAGAGGATAACTCGGAATGAAGATGAGAAATGCCAGGATCGATATTGATTTGGAATTTGGGGAAATTAAAATAATTCTGGACAATCCCCACAGTGGCATAGGGTGTGTTTGTTTTGACCTAATATGTTTGCAGAAATATCAGTGGCCTGATTCTCCTAGCAAATTATGTCCCCCCTCTATGAACATCCAAAAGAGAGTCATGTGGTGGGGGGACCCAAGATGATGTTATAATGAAATTATCTGTAATTCACTTGAGAGAAGGCAAAGGAGCATAGGATCATGGATAGAGTTTTGAGCTAGAAAGATTTCAGGTCCTGTGCTCTATCCCTAGTCATACATACAGAAAGAGTAAAACAGAGAAGCTGCCTGAAACTACAGGGCTCTATTATGTGTGAATTGCCTTTCTTTTAAGTATTTGATAATACCAACCTGTAGATTTCTAAAGTTCTACTGGTCTGGCCTAAGATGAGGGAGACTGGGGGGAGTGCTTGTAGTTAGTAGAAAAAAGAGCCAAAAGATAGCAAGAGATGAAAGACCATCAAGAGAGTAAGGAGGATAATGGGACAGTCTGCTGGCAAAGACAGGAAGGGAACAGATTAAGGATCCAATCTTTTTGCCAAGGGTCAGCTTGAGCAAAGACTGGAGAACAGGAAGAAATAGAGGAGGAGGATGTCAAGGGCATGGGAAATGCTAAGAGGAGAAGAAGGAGAAATTGGTCTCATTTTTCTGTGAAGTATGAGACTGATAACTCATGTGGATGAAGTCATTTTAAGATGTGCAACACATTTTCCTCACAATAGACCCAAAAGGTAGGCAGTACAAGTATTTCTGTCCCCCATTTCACAGAGGCAGAAACTCAGGTTTAAGAGATCAAGTAATTTGCCCGTGTTCATAGTTTATCAGTGTCTGAGATGGGACCATCCCAGGACTCGTGCTGTTCCATTCAATCCTCATTTTCTATGTTACCACATCTCTCTTCCTAATTTTTTCCTCATCTCCTGTTTCCCCAGCTCTTGCAACCCTAGCCCAGGTAATACTGCTGCTTCCTCTCCCTCTGGGATGAGATCATAGCTCTGGGGATATGCAACCAGTGCTTTATGCTTTTATATGGTCTGTGCCACTGGCACATGATTGCTTATTAACCATGTATTGATTTGACTGTAGCTGAAAACAATAATAATAAATTCCTGGTATCATCTAGGGCTCGTTCCTAGACAAGCATAGATTTCTACCTAAACAATAATCATTTATTTATTTATTATCATTTTATGTTAAATGGTAAGTTGATAAATGACAAAATGATATATATTTATCTTTTAATTTATTGAAACAGAACACCGATTTATTTATGTTCCATGCAAACACGGGGCATGTAAAAGGAACAGAAGGTAGGTCAGAAAGATCAGACTAGTTGTACAGCTATGAAATCTACAGGTTGATGTTACCAAATGCTTTAAAAGAGAAGCAATTCCTACATAATAGACAACTGCAGTTCCATGTACTTTTTCTATTCTATCTTTCTATCTATCCATCCATGTATGTATGTATGTATGTATGTATGTATCAATCAATCAATCAATCCATCAATCTATCCATCCATGTATCTATGTATCTACCTATGATCTAATGTATCTATGATCTATCTATCCATCCATCATCCATCTATCCATCCATGTATCTATGTGTCTATGATCTATCTGTTCATCTATTACCTATCATCTATCTATCTACCTATCTATCCATCCATCCATGTTTCTATGTATCTATGTGTCTATGATCTATCTGTTCATCTATTGATCTATCTATTCATGTATCTCCGTATCTGTCTGTCTGTCTGTCTATGATTAGGAAGGGCAGTGGAAGATGAGTTCCAGACTCAGAGACTTACTAGCTGTGTAACCCTGGGCAAGTCATTTAGCTTCTGTCTGCCTCAATTTTCTCATCGGTAAAGTGGGGATAACAACAGTACTTATTTCTCAAGACTAATGTGAGATTAAATGAGATAACATTCCTTAAGCACTTTGCAAACCTTAAGGCGCTTTATAAATACTAATTATCTAAAGGCAAATGCCTGTCATATTTGGCATTTTGCTAAGTTCGGAATAAAAATAAAAATCAATTTTAAAAAATGTGATGACTTGATCATTGCTATCTGGAACAGCAGAGACAAACACCCAGCTTCTTGAACTTTGCTTTAGACCATGATAAACTCTTAAATTGAAGTAGTTATTGCTCAGTGGTTAGAGTTCAAATCAAGCCTTGGGACACTTCTTAGCTGTGTGACCCTGGGCAGATCATTTAACCTCTGACTGCCTGACCAAAAGATCCTCTGGAGAAAGAAACGGCAAACCACTCCAATAACCTAGTCAGAAAAACCCCACGGATGGCTATAGAGTCTGGCACAACTGAACAACAACAGACTCCTCAAAGGGACAAGGAATCAAAAAAAATTTTTTCTTAAAATGTCCTATTTCTCTTAGTTTGTAGGCCTCATTGGGGGTTTGTTCTTAACTACAGGTGGCCGAACAACTTATCAACCCATTTGGTGAAGATGATGACGATTTTGAAACTAACTGGTGTATAGATAGAAATTTACAGGTCAGTGGCTTTTCCTTCCCATCCCACAGGCAAGCATTCGAAGTGCTAAATCTCTGATAATATACCAGAATGTTAATAAAGGCTCTAGGGCTGTGCTTGTGAATGCGGTAAACAGCCTCAGCAGTTAATGGCAGCAAACTGATTCTCCATGTCCTGTATGGCCTGACCAGGTCCATTTCCCCTCTGGGTGTGCCAGCTCTTCTCACATAGGACTGAATCTGGGTTGCAGGGACACTTAGCCCCGCCAACGCTCTTTGTAAGTTCGATCCACCCTTCAGAACCCCCCCTCCCTCCCTTCCAGCGGAGAACCTGAGGCCTCGTGACTAATTGATTCTTCAATCTCTTTCTCTAGTGCCGCCAGACACAAATCATGTAAATGGTTGCCCATCTCAAGATGGTGTAAGACCCCAAGTTCACAGAGGTGACCAGATGTTAAAGATGTCTGATCACTGGGAATCTGGGCCAGGTCAGAATCAGCCAATTAGTCCCTTTCCCTCACCCCTCAAAGGCAGCCTGGGAGGGAAGTGCTGCAGGTATTCAGAGACCTAGTCTAGGGAGGTATTCCTGGCAGGAAGACCCAACACCAGCTTCCTCTTCCCCCACAGGTCCATGGCCAATTGAGTAGAGAGGCCAGCCCGCGCTCCAGTCACTACCGCTTTGTATTTGTATGAGTCTTCCCTTAAAGGATCCCCAACATCATAGAGAGGACCACATTGTCTAGGTCCAAGACTAGTCTACTCTTAGCACAAAATGCAGCACCAAGAAGGTAAGCAACTTGCCTAAGGTCACCTGAAGCATCAGAGGCAGAGTCACATCTGGAGGCTGACTATGGTCTCTGCTCCAGGGTCAGAGGCACGCCATTGAGTCTATGCTGTTTGGTTCCTCAATCCCAGACCAGTCTGTGGGAGCTTCACTTTTATCTTACATGGAAAGAGTAGGGGGGTTGGGGTTACGAAGACCTGGGTTCAAATCCCTTCTCTGCCACTTAACCACCTGGGTGACCTTAGGCAAGTAACTTAACCTCTCTCCATCTGTTTCCTTCTCTGTAAAAAGAGTAGAGTTGGATTGGAGGGTCTCTAAGGTCCCTTCCAGTTCAAAGACTGTGCTTCTATAATCCCCTGATCTGTTCAATTCTAACAATATGATGATGGTCTTAGGTATCCCTTTTGGCTGTGGATGAAATGCACATGAGTCTACCCAAGATGAAGAAGGATATTTACTGGGATGATTCAGCTGCACAGCCACCATATACACTGGCAGCTGCTGACTACTGCATTCCCTCCTTCCTGGGATCAACGATTCAAATGGGGTAAATACCATCTCTTTTGTCAGCAGTCTCAGTAGATAAGACCAATCATCTAGTTGTTCTTTCTCTAAGTGGCACTATGGGTAGAGCACTGGGCCTGGAAGGAAACAGGGGGGTTCAATTACAGGAATGGAAGAGGGTCACCCAGAAATAACTGTAAATGTAAAAACAAAAACATTGATGTAAAAAACAAAAGACATCAATAAAATAAAGGAAGGAAGAGGAAGGAAGGAAGGAAGGAAGGAAGGAAGGAAGGAAGGAAGGAAGGAAGGAAGGAAGGAAGGAAGGAAGGAAGGAAGGAAAGAAAATTTTATTAAGCACCTCATATGTTACACGTCCTATGCTAAACTTAACAAAAATTGTCTCTTTTTATCTCCACAACAACCCTGTGAAGTAGACACTCTTACCATCCCTATTTTACAATTGAAGAAACCAAGAAAGATCAAGATAAAATGACTTGCCCAGAGTCACACAGCTAACAAGTGTTAGAAGGCTGGATTTGAACTCATCTTCTTAGCTCCAGATTTAGCACTATATGACTTCCCCAAGGTCACACAGCCAGTTAATGTTGGAACTAAGGCTCCAACCCAGGTTGACTTCAGAGCCACCTCAGGCACAACTTCTAGATCTACCTGTTTCCAGCTTCATTTACATTTGTGCCACTCCATCTTACTTACTGGTTCTTTACTGGTGACCATATTAAAAAACAATGGTTGTAGGAACTCTTTCTTCTGACTATTTCTAATGGCATTACCTTGTATTTATCTTATGTATTCTTTTTATGAGGCAGCATTTGCCTCAATGTCAGGAAGACCTGGGTCTAAGTTTCACCCCTACCATATACTGGCTGTGTGACCCTGAGAGAGTCATTTTACTTCTGAAGCAACCTTCAGATCTGTAAATTACAGAACAAGTGCTGCATTAGTAGAGAAAGGCTCCTCACCAAGACTTCTCTATAATAACAGTGAAAGTACAGCCCAGGTCCAAAAATATACATAGATTTTTTTATTCACTTCTCTGAGAGGGTATATTGGGTTCCCTATGGAATATAAGATTCTTTTTAAATTCTTTTTGAATCTTTTCCCATGTTTACAAGATTCATTTTTTCCCTCCCTCTTCCCTCACCCCTCCCAGAGCCGACAAGCAATTCCACTGGTTTGTACAAATGTTGTCATTTCATACCTATTTCCATATTATTCATTTCTGCTATATAGCCATCTTTTAAAGCCTAGACCCCAAATCACATACCCATATATGCATGTGATAAGTGATGTCATATGTTTTTCTTTTGCATTTCTGCTCCCAAAGTTCCTTCTCTCAATGTGGTTAGCATTCTTTCCCATAAGTCCTTCAGGAGTGTCCTGGCTTGTTTGTATTGCTACTAGTAGGAAAGTTCAGGGAGGTTCTCCCTGTTCATATAAAAATCCTCCAGATCATCATTCCTTACAGCACAATAGTATTCTATCACCATCACATACCACAATTTCTTCAGTCATTCCCCAAATGAGGGACAACCCTTCATTTTCCAATTTTTTGCCACCACAGAGTGTGGCCAGGAATATTTTGGTACAAGTCTTTTTCCCTATTATCTCTTTGGGGTACAATCCTAGCGGTGGTATTGCTGGATTAAAGGATATGAGGAATGTAAGATTCTTGAAGGCAGGTACTATTTCTTTCTTGTCTTTGTGGTCCCAGTATCTGGCATAGCACCTGGCACATAGTAGATGTGGAATGAAATAATAATAAAAATAATGATAATGATAACAACTCCCAATTCTTTAAGGCATTTAAGGTCTACAAAGCATTTTCCTCACAACAGTCTGGTGAGGCAGATAATACATTATTATCTCCATTTGGCGAGGAGGAAACTAAAGAACAGAGAAGTGTGCTGACTTGCCCAGGGCCACATAACTCCTTAGTGTCTTGAGTAGGAAAGAAAGAGAGAAAGGGAGAAAGAAAGGGAGAAAGAAAGGAAGAAAGAAAGAAAGAAAGAAAG